>NC_142930.1:59149157-59161657 GCF_046866305.1 Octopus bimaculoides | reverse complement strand
TCTCATTTTAAACTCGAACTTAGGAAGTAGCAGTAAAAGAACTAATACTAACGCCAGGCACAAACAGGTTGATGCAAAACTAGACTCATCCCGTTGCGCACTCGATTCCACTGTCTTTTACTCTCACTCCCTATCTGCTGATGCTCTCTTCACCCTCTCTCTCTCTCTCAGCTACAACCCGGCAAGAAGAGCTTTGATTCTTTCTTCCTAAGTCATTTTCTCGTTTTATATTAATAATTGCTTAATTATTCTTTAATAACCGATTGTTTATTTGTCAACGAATAGACGAATACTGTTGTTAGCGTCAACACTCTGAAAACATACGCGGAAAACCGAAAAAAAGCACTATACCATGGGCGCTCTAAGACGAATACATATCTCAATTTTATTTCCAGTCCGGGAGAAGAAGCAGTACTTCTCTATGTCGGACTACTACTGCTATTTACAACAGCAACCACTACACCCGAAACTTGCTGATGATGGTGCGTACATCAGTCACGTACATTAAAACGATTTAAATTTTTATTTTCACTGACAAGTATAAGAAAGGAAAAAAAAAATACAAAGAAAAGAAGTAAAAAAAACCCCAAAAAAACTGTGGTCAAAAACGTTAATTCCTTCAGTTAATTAGATAATATTTTTATGAATTGAGAGTGATAAGAGCAGTGTTTCTAATTTCTCTCTTTCTGTTCCCCTGGCTGGTATTTTCCTTGTTGAATAACCTCCATGTTTTCATTGAGGTATTATGATATACATTTGTCATGTTGGCGACTAGTTGCACACCGTTACCAATATGACCAAAAATCGCTACCGACATCATTCTTGAGATGGCTTTAGCCTCTCATTCTTAAACTGTATTTATATTCCCTCCCCATAACATTACGTTACCAAAAAACTCTAAAAACCAAAACATAACAGCCGACTCCCTTATAAAGAGAGAAGGTAGGTCACATTATTGTCTTCAGAAATTGAATTTCTATGAATATGGAAATTGATAATTTTGGTTTGATAATTCATTTGAAGAAAAAAAAGAAAAGAAAAGTGACAGTTCCTAATTCATGTTGTGCTTTCTGATAATTTGTTGTTAGATATAACATATATATATTTAATAAATGTGCAGTCTACTCCAATGCTATTTATAATTTAAATTTTGATACTCAGTGTATAAGCGTCGTGTATGTGCTTTATTGTGGTCCATATCTGAATAAACAATTAAATTTTCCCCTTCATCAAATGAGGTTGGATGAATGTTAAATTTTGGACTGCTTCCATTTTTCTTTTTAATGATTGAATGTCGCGGAAAGTAAACCAATCGTGGAATTTATATATGTTCAGTTCTGCTCATAAAGCATAATATTAGAAAATTCACAATTTTCGTCATTCGTCATTATGTTGCTGTAATGTATAGACATGTAGTCGACTATAAAATGTCAGCAGCACGCGCACCTACTGTGCTGTTATTCGCATCTGTTGAGCATGACGGATTTCCGTTATGCATTATTTTCTCTCAAGCGATGTTCGTTTCACATATTTATATCTGTTGCTAGCATCACTCCTGCTATTATTATTGTCACTACGTAATTTGCACTGGTCATCTTTTGCCATCTTCTCTATAAAATACTTAAAAGAGTAACAGGCTTTTGTTAATGGTGCCTCCCGAGTTTATTTAGCATGATGTCGATTTCGATTATTCCTCTATACACGTTACGTTACGTTACGTTTCTACCTTAATGGATGATCATCGCTTGTTAGTAGTTGTCATGCACTGATGAGGTTGCTGGCTGTTTGATTTTCGTTTCAAATGAAAAATAATTTTAAAAAGAATCTATTATCTGGTTAGTACATGTGTATTTAAAAAGCTTGCATAAATATGCTGGGTGGAGATGTTATAAATTCACCCATATAATATATATATATAGAAATGTATATATATATATATATATATATATATATATATATAGAAATGTATATATATATATATATATATAGAAATGTATATATATATATATATATAGAAATGTATATATATATATATATATATATATATATGTATAATAATAATAATAGGGACAAAATCCAAAATTACAGGTAAAAACTCAATTAACCTTGGTTCTTTTCCCTACACATATATATATATATATATATATATATATATATGTATATATAATCACTAAAATCTCGCTGTTTGACGGTAACCATTCGCAGCAGTTTCACATTAGTAGTTTAGTGCTTCGTTTGTTTCATATAATATCGTTAATTCCTTTCACCTTTCCTTTTCCGAAAGGCGGAGGAAAAAGAAAATACTGCATCCGTGTTTTCATTGAAGGATGTCTCTGTGTTTCTTTCTCTCTCTCTTTGTTTTTCTTTTTGTATTTTCCCTGATACATCACATTAAACTATTAGTCTATGATAGTATTCTGTCAAGTGTCTTTTTTTATTCATCTTTATAACTAGAAATTATGTCACGTTAGATAAAATAGGGAAAAGACCATACATTCCAAGGATATATCGATCGCTTGTTACGTCACTGTTATGTAGGTGAGAGCAGGTGGAACAACCCTCCTCTCTGTTGCTGGCGTTTAGTAGTAGAAGTAAAAAATAGAAAGCGCATAATTATAAATGCAGAACTACAAAAACAAACAAAACACTACAAAAACAAACAAAACATGTTTTATTAATGCAGATTTTAGTGTCGTTTTGTTGTTTTGACAACAAAAAGAAAAAAAAGGGAAAGAAAATAGAAAGCTTAATGGCAATATTTTAGCAATATACTCGAGTATATTACTGGTATTTTATTAGAATGTATCGTTGCTTAATAATATTGAGACTCTATTTCAATGACAATCTATACTATAATTAATAATAATAATAATAAGAATAATGATGAGTTTCATATTTTAGCACAAGGGCAGCATTTTTAGAGGGTGACGGCTAAGTTGTTTACATTAACTGCAGTTCTTGACTGGTTTTTATATAATCGACCCTGAAATGACGAAAGACTAAGGTGGGATTTGAACTCGGCGTAAGAGCAAATCGCCAGAAATGCCGACAAGCATTTTCCCCGGCTCACGAACGATTCTGCTAATCCGCCGTAATAAAAATAACACAATTCTTTCTGATTTTGGCACAAGGCCGGTTATTTTGAGGGTGGGAGTAATCGATAACATTGATCCCACTGCTCGACTGATTATTATTTTATCGACCCCAAAACGAAAAAAGGCAAAAGCGAATAATAATAATAATAATGATAATAATAATATTAATAATAATAATAATATTAATAATAATAATGGTTTCAAATTTTGCCACACGGGCACCGATTTTGGGGTAGGGGACTGGTCGATTACATCAACCCCACTGCTCAACAGGTACTTATTTTATCGGCCTCGAGTGGATGAAAGGCGAAGTTGACCTCGGTGGAATTTGAACTCAGAGCATAAAGACGGACTAAATGCTGCTAAGCATTTTACCCGGCGTGCTAACGATTCTGCCAGCTCTATAAAAACATTATTATGATTATTTCTGATTTAGTCCCAAGGCCAGTAATTTTGGTGGGTGGCATTTAGTCGATATCATCAGCGTTTGACTGGTACTTTATCAATTTCAACCAAATTACAAGTGAAGTTGACCTCGATGGGATTTGAGTTCAAATCCTGCCGAGGTGAACTTTACCTTTCATCCATCCGAGGTCGATAAGATAAAGTACCATTCAAGTATTGGTTCGATGGTATCGATTGCGCATCTTCCCCTCAAAATTGCTAGCCTTGTGTCAATAATAATAATAATAATAATAATAATTATTATTGTTATTATTGAGTTAAAATTCTGCCGAGGTCGACCTTACTTTTATCCTTTTGGGGTCCGATGAAAAAAGGACCAGTTGGACACTTGGGTCCATGTAATAGACTAGCCCCTTTTCCCCAAATTATGCCTATAGTAGAAAAGATTATTATTGTTAATATTTCTGATTAAGGCACAAGTCCAACAATTTTGACAGAAAGGGATTAGCCGATACTATCGACCCCTATACTTACCTAGTACTTTATTTTATCGACCCCCGAAAGGATGAAAAGCAAAAGATCATTAGAATTTAATCCTTAGATTTAAAGATTCTAAATAATTTCAATATTAAAGCTGAATCGACATGTACGTCGGATTTAAAATTTCTAATCTGCCAATTCTCTTTCATTTTGATTTCAATATTCTTGAATTATTAATGCACTTCCGGTTATAGTTATTTTTGATAAACTTTTTTTTTCCTGAAATATGATTCCTATTTGCCCACAAAATATGCAATCCTCTTGCATAAAAAAATAATCTCTCTTTTATTTTTAAAAAAAATGGAAAATTTTTTTTTTATTTGGAAAATTATTTTAATCCTTGAGATTTACGTTTGACTATTCTCTAGAATTATGATTTCATAATCTGATCAATATTGACATGCACATGTGGGTGAACAAATCCACTGCCTATATGATAATGCTTGTAATTTTTCTTCTTTTTTTTGTCTCTCCTTTACTTGCTCTGCCAAATCCGTTTTTTCTCAAATAGGATTTAAACTTTTTGATGTTTTATAATAGCATTTCTTTATTCAATAGGATATCATATGGAGCTCCTACAGAAAACATAATGAGGAGTCTTGATTTACATGTCCTTCCTAGCTTTGGAAAGTAGATGGGAATATTGCATGTTAATTATACTTAGATTTTCATTTTGTTTATGTTAAGCTTTTAAAATTTAACCTGGATATATTTATAAAATTGACAAACTTTCCCGATATAGTATACAAATAACAGACTGTGTGCTCAGCACTTTCTTTGCAATTTCTTTGTAAACCCTCCAAAATAATTGAGTTGATGTGCCAATATCACTTCTAAGTTATCTCAGTAAATCTAATTATCTTCATTTTTAGTTTGGGAAATTACTTACAAGTCACTGTCTTATGTAGTTTTTTTTTAAAATTATACTTTCAGTGTCTTAAACTGATTTTATTTCAGATTTTATTTTGTGTATTTTTTAATCTTTATAACTTGCTCTAAATTTCTTTTTTTCATGCTGTATTTTCTAACAATCTAACTCTAAATTTGTTTTGGAAGTTGTGTTTGGAAATGAGCAACATCATTTGTCTATTAATTTGTATTTGTCTTTAATATTACTTGTAGGGCATTTCCTTGTATGAACCTTATTCTGTTTATTCTTGATAGTTTTAGTAATTATTCTTTCATAAATTAGGGATGCTCTTTTAAAGGTACACACACAAACACACAACACTTTTCTATCAGGTCATTGAATCTAAAGCTTCTCTCTTTACCTATCATACTGAAATATAGTGAATGAATATGCAGCATCTGTTAAAAGTTCAAGGATAGAGCATGCTTAAATTCATAAAACTGGAAATGATTTTTAAAAACGATTGATGATTTTGATTTATTTTCAAACTACTTTCAAGGGATTAGACTTCAAGAATTACATTTTAACAAAAGAATATTTTAAGGATGTATTTTTTAAAAGATACTGTGAAACCTCCTTCTGACCTTCAGAATGGTGTAGTATTAATGGCATAATATATTAGCAGCATACTGTTAATGCTTGATATTTGTTTATCTTTTTACTCTATTCTGCTGAGGAGTTATATTTTAATGTAATCTTAAAACTTGTTTATATATATCAGCATCATGATCATTATCATTTAGCGTCTGCTTTCCATGCTGGTATGTGTTAGACGACTGGAACCAATAAACTGGAGAGCTGCAATAAGTTCCAGTTTGATTTGGTATGGTTTCTATGGCCTTCTTAATGCTAACAACTTCAAGAGTGTAATGGATGCCTTTCACTTGCCACTAGCACAGGTACTTTTTATGTGCCACTGGCATGAGTACCGATTATATGACACCTGCATCAGACCTAACTGCAATGTCGCTTGGCTTGATGAGTCTTCTCAAGCATGGCATATCACCAAAGTTCTTGGTCATATGTCATCACCTTCGTGATGATATATATTTTTATATATATCTTCATCATCTAATGTCCATCTTTTGTGCTGGCATGGGTTGAATGGTTTGACAGGAGTTGGTAAGCCTGGGGGACTGTGCCAAGCTTCACTGTTTACTTTGGCATGGTTTTTTCAGGTAGATGCTCTTCTTAATGCCAACCACTTTACAGAGTGGACTGAGCGCTTTTAATATATATTTTGGATTTTGATTTTAAGGCAATGTGAGATTTGTTTTATTAGTCTTTGAATCCAGTTCTCTGTAGGTATAACATATCAATAATCTGCTTAGTTGAATAAATGCAATTTTTTTTTTCTTTTCATGTTTTGATTTCTAGTTGCCTTGTTTGAAGGTTAGGTTCAAATCACATCAAGGTTAACTTTGACCGTCATTTATCCAGAATCAGAGAAATATTGGTTAATGCATTGGTAGATTTAGTTGGCCCCGCACACATACACACTACTGATTTGTGGTTTTGAATTAATGTCCTTAAATCATTATATCAGTATGTATGAAATCATGCTCTTTAGTAATTTTGATAGCTTCTTAAATTTTGTTTTAATGCTGTATCAGTGTTTTGACCTAATTGAGTTGCAAGGGGTTTCATAATCAGCTAATTTCCTTCTTCTTAAAGCAAATATCTTAAGTTTTGGCTAATTGCCATTCTGTTCTGGATACTTCATATTGAAACTAATCTGATGTCAACTTCATTGTTAAAATTATTGATGCAAGCAGAAACTTCTATGCTTAATGCTGTGAATTTATAACCTGAGTTAACAATCACCATTAATGTGACCTTTTACAAAGACTATCAAATAAAACTGAATGTATTGTGAAAGGGGAAAGATTGTAAGAAAAGATGTTGAAATAAATTATGCTTTCCTGCAACAAAAAATAAAAAAGAGCCCCATTGCATAATTAAGAAAAACTATAAAATAAATAAATAAGCATATCACATATGTATTCAGTTCTAATTTTATGCCTGTTTTTATTTCTGTTTTCTTGTTACCATGGGTTGCAATAATTAAAAAAAAATTTTTCAATTAACAACATTTATGAAATTATCTAGTAAGCTTAAAAGAGTGAAAGAATTGAAATTATGTGAAAAACATTTAGTAAAGTACTTTGCTAATACCTTAGAAGGTTATACTTTATGTGTATGACAGCAGAAGCATATATAGATTCTGCATTCTAAATCTGTTCAGTGGTTACAATCATTGTCTTAAAAAGGAATTCTAAACCAATTCTGATAAACTTGTTGATATCAACAAGAAAAATATGAGGCAACATGAGTTGAAGGTATTTCTTGAAGACAATATATTGCTTCAGTATTTCAAACTGTCTCTGTTGTAGAGTTGAACACAGCTTTATTTAAAAGCTTTGTAACTAAAAGGTTTTGTTTATTACCTAACAAATGATTCTATGTAGTTAGTGAGGACAGGTGATTGCACAATAACTTAAAAATTATAATAGTATCAATATACTAGATTATAAAGCTCTATACACTATGTATTGTGAAAGTTAATACTGACAGTATGTGAAATTAGAAATTGAAATCAACTGTACTGCTTAGCATGCTCATATATGCATATGTGTGTCCATGCTGTTAGATATATGACTTAGTGTGTGTGTATATATATATATATATATATATATATATATATATATATATATATATATAATATACACACGTGTATATGCATATGAATATATGCATGATTATAACAATATGTTTTTATATATGATTGTGCATCTGTATATGTCTGTGTGTATAAATGTTTATATATATATATATATATTTATATAATCATCATCATCATTCACCATCTATGTTCCATGTTTGCATGTGTTAGGTTGGAAGGTTTGACCAGGATCAGATTAGTCAAAGGACTGCATCGTGCTCCAGTGTCTGCTTTGGAATGGGTTCTATGGGTGGATATCATTCTAGTGCCAACCACTTTACAGTGTGTACTGGGTGCTTTCTTTTATGCCACTGTCACTACTGAAGTTATGTTGTTCTCAAATCAGCAAGCCTAAGGTGGAAGGATGTTGCATCTGTATGTTAAATGATTGGTGGGTTGAGGGTAAGATAAGAAAGAAGAAATTCTCGTTGTAGAGGAGCTACATGGTTACTCAAATTTAGGAGAGATATAGTGAGAATGAATTAGTTATTTCCAAGGAGATGACAGTGGTATGAGGGGAGTGGGGAGAATGGGGATTTTCAATTGTCTATGGGGAAGGGATAGAAGAAATAAGAGAGGAAAGTAAACAACATCTATAAAGATTGGGGAAAGGTGTTATGGGGGATACGAGCAGTAGAGTTATAATGATACCATTGTCAAGGTGGGATCTGTTACATGCAACAGGATCAGTATTAGAGTAAATTAGCCATCTGTATATCATAATGTTGATAAATCATAAAAGAGCAAATATACTGCAGTATTCATCCAGAGATTATACGTCTTAAGATATGTGCTGTTTAACCCTTTAGCATTTAAACCAGCCATATCTGGGCAAAATATTCTGGGCAAACAGGCCAGATCTGGCCTCTCACACCTACTCTACAATGTCAATCTAAAAATAATCATATCAAAATCTCAAAGCTATGAGATATTGCCTAATTGATACAAAACAAATAAATAAGCATTATACCCCCCACCCACCTACCATTTAACATACAGATGCAACATCCTTCCACCTTAGGTTTACTGATTTGAGAGCTACATGACTTCAGTATTGACAGTGGCACAATTATAAAATGGTTGGCACTAGAATGATATCCACTCATAGAACCCATTACAAAGCAGACACTGGAGCACGATGCAATCCTTTGACTTAATGCTAAAGGGTTAAAAATCAAAATATATCAGTAGAAAATGAAAGTTGCCCTACAATGAGCATGTTAGATGCACGTCTGCTAGGTTGGTCCTAGTCAGAAGCATGTACACACTACAACCGTTTGAAGGACAAAATCCATTGCTACTGATACAGAAAAATATTGATTGAACACTCAAATGTGGCAGTTAGCCACCTGGCTATATTTGTGTTTTTAAGCACAGCGCATCCACTAGAGATATTATTACCAGGTGAATATATAGCAATAAATGTATTGTAATGTGAATTAAGTAAAATTGACAATGTCCGGGCACCTAAATGCAACTGCAATGATTGTTCAATTGCTGTTTTCTACACAAGTATTGGCAAATTTTGTCTTAGCATGCAGTTTCTAGCTATAAGAAACTACTGACAAAGCCCAATGAGGCAGATATGTCTAACATTCTACCTGCTGTAGACGGGCAATTTTAATCTCTTACCAATGAACTAGTGCTTTCAAACATGGCAAATCTGTAACATATATTATTTGTGGATGAATACCGAAGTAAAATAAAATATTTGTCACATACCTACATTAAATATAATACTCAGATGGCTATATATATGCGTATATATATATATTTATGTTTAAATATATGTGTGTATGTATGTATATATATATGTGTGTGTCTGTGTGTGTGTGTATATATGTATATATAGCATAAGACTAAGAGAATAGGTAACAAAGGTTTAGCAGTTTGAATATGGGACTTGTTTTGTTTACAAAAACACATGCACACATATATATTGTTGGGTGCGGGTAAAACGGTTTTTTTTTTACCCTACATTTATATAGCAATAAGAAAATGGTGGGGAATATGAGGTGCTCATCAACTTGCAGACATTGTATTCCATTGATTAATCTGTTTATTTTATGACCAAAATGACAATAAAGACAATATATAGACGCTTATGACATACCATGTCATATCAACAATTAAGATTTCAAATTTAAAGGACATTTAGCACTTGGAGAAGGGACAAAATCTTACAGCTGTTTCGGACTAGTGTTGGCATGCCCCATTCTATCTGTATAGCTCCAGTACGCTGGAGTAATTAGTAGATAAAAATGATATAATGGGGGTACATGCATGATTCACTAGGCCTATTCAGAGATTTACAAAATTCAATTCATGAATTTTGCAAAATTTCATATTCCCATCCATTTTCTTATTACTATATGTATATATGTATGTATGTATATATATGTGTATATGTATGTATATATATGTGTGTATATATATTTATGTATATATATGTGTATATATATGTATGTATATATGTGTATATATATGTATGTATATATATGTGTATATATATGTATATATACATATTTACAGACATTCACACACATATACACACCCATACATATGTATATATATATACATTTTTTTTTTTTTTTTTTTCAAAACACTGTCTGGTTTAAAAAGCCACATCAGACGCCATGAAAGGGCTAAGGTGTAGGTGCAGGAGGTGGTCAAACTCTGTTTAAGGAGTAGACAACCACCATATATATGTATGTATATATATGTGTATGTATATGTATGTATATATATGTGTATGTATATGTATGTATGTATATATATGTGTATGTATATGTATGTATATATATGTGTATGTATATGTATGTATATATATGTGTATGTATATATATGTGTATATATATGTATATATATGTGTATATATATGTATGTATATATGTGTATATATATGTATGTATATATGTGTATATATATGTATGTATATATATGTATATATATGTATGTATATATATGTATATATATGTATGTATATATATGTATATATGTATGTATGTATATATATGTATATATGTATGTATGTATATATATGTATGTATGTATATATGTATGTATGTATATATATGTATATATGTATGTATGTATATATATGTATATATGTATGTATGTATATATATGTATATATATATATGTATGTATGTATATATATGTATATATGTATGTATGTATATATATGTATATATGTATGTATGTATATATATGTATGTATGTATATATATGTATATATATATGTATATATATATATATGTATATATATGTAATGTAATAATATATACTAGCAGTTTAGCCCGGCACTGCTTGGGATTAAGCTAGGATTATTAAGTGATCAAGTGCTTTATTTCAAACCAAAATAAGTAACATGGACATCAGATTTGAGCGAAATCCGTTGAAATTGGTTTGGCTGAAAATGGTTTGCTGGCAATTTGATTGGGAAATCCCATAAGGAATCAGTTTATTGGTTATTTCCACTCATTGACTGTTTTTTTTTTTTAAAGTTGCATTAAAGATCTGCATAGGAAAAGGTTGATCTGAAGGTTTGCATTGGGGATGTGAATTGGAGTAACTTAGGAAAACTTACCAACAGCCTTAACCAAAAAATAAGGGGCCTGTCCTTTCTAGGTTAACTCTAACCCAGACCCCTAACCCTAACCCTGACCCTAAAACCGTAGCCCTAACACCAACCCTAATCCTAACCCTAACACTAACCTTAACCCTAACCCTAAAACCCTAACCGTAACACCCAAGTGGAAATCGTGTGGGTGTTAATCTGAAAAATTACCAAACCCTTTTTGTAGTCTGAAAAACGGGTTGGGGGCGGGACGGGGATTGACAAATTGTTACATTTTTGTTTCATAGTTGTGAAATATAAACAAAACTCTTTTGTTCTCAAAGTAGTATATGTGCGTGTGTGTGAGAGTGAGAGGTGGGAGAAAGATAAACGATTTAAAACAAATAAATGATATAAAATAAATATATTTGAATTGTTGTGTGAGAAAGTATATATAACCTCATTATAGAATATAGTGTCTTTCAAAAACATCGTATATTTTAAACTATATCTCATGTTTAAGAAAAAGAAATGCATTTTACATTTACTCTGTCTTCCTTAACTACATTTTCATGCCACTTTTTTTGTTCTTTTATTTTTTTTTTTTGTTAGGCGTTAGCAAAGTAAACTCTGTCTTGCTTAGAAAAATTTGCTTTGATTTCTGTCTGCCTTACCCACTTCTTAATTTTTTTTTTGCTAGACGCTACCAAACACTCTGTATCTCTCCCCTGTAACAAACACACTATTTCTTTCTTTCTATCTCTCTCTCTCTCTCTCATTCACGCGCGTACGCACAGATTTGACTTCGCCATGTCAACAAACTTCAAAATTGGTAAAAGTTTATCGATTTTTACAGGTATACGTGGGTACCTCTTAGAGAGAAAGTTGACGAAAATGCACATAGGGTCATTCTGAATCTTCTAAAAATGGAGTGACATGCGTGCTAATTTGTGGACGTGCATAAACTACATTCACGTACACACACACACAAACACACACACATCCTCTCTTTTATATATATTGATATGTAATGTAATAATATACATATGGAAAATACTGGAAGGACTGGTGCCAAACTTTGGCATCAAGTACTACAAGAATGCCCGCACAGGTCGCCACTGCATGGTACCAAAGGTGCCGTACACTGCATCGCGCATAAGAACGACGTACTGCAAACAGCCTCGGTTTCAGAGGACCTCAGCTCTTTAATGCTCTGCCAAAACATTTGAGAGACCTGCAAAACATGGATATAGAGGTCTTCAAGACAAA
>NC_142930.1:59117283-59134783 GCF_046866305.1 Octopus bimaculoides | reverse complement strand
AGGTAGCATTGGCTGAGGGGCATAGGCTGAGATAATGGTTGCTAATCCATGTTGCAACTGTAATCTAATCTCAAGTGTTCTATCACAGACTCTGACTACCTCGATTACCTTATGAACCCATTCTCCGCAAGCAGTATACCCATGCCCCCGACCCCATCAGTGTTCCCTACCTAGAAAATCTTACACCTATGTTCTTTGTCTGTGAGAACCTAGCAGAACTTCCTCTCCACCTTACTTCTTGTATGCAGCACAAATCTGCACGTCTCCATTCAATCATCTCAACAATCTCACCAGACCTACTTTTCAATGTGCGAACATGAAGTGTGCCAACTCTGAGTGTGTGGAAGGTGTGGGCCCGCGAGACCCTAGGATGGGGGACAGCAGCATCATGTACCTGAAAAGAAAGCATGAATCTGGCAGAACTCATAAACCTACAGTAGCCTGCATACACTACACTATTATTTTATGCACTACATAACCACTACATTGCATAGGAGATAAACCTTAAGTAGAGATGGGTCAGTATTAAGCCTTTGAAGGTGTTCAGGAGAAAGACATCCGATAGAGGTCAGAGGCTAAAGGCTTCCAGTACAAGTGGTGGGGGTGGAAAGGGCAGGTACACCGCGAAACAGCAAAGACTCAGGCTGCTGGTGTGAAAGAATAGTAATAATGATAATGAGATTAGAACTGGGCAGGAGGATTCTAATGTGAAGATAAGCTGATATCTCAAATTGTCTAAATGGGCCACTGAAGGATAACAAATAAGCCTACCTCAAACAAACATCATTCGATGCCACTGCCTGGAATCAAACACAGTATCTTGGGGTTAGTAGCCCGCGCTCTTAACCAATATGCCATATGCCCATGGGTAATAATGGAGTGAATTTTAGGGCTTATAAATCTAATATTTTCCTATCCTTCCTTAATACTGATTCCCATATGCTACTCATATCTGCACTCCGTCTGCTTAGGAGGTTGTTGTGTCCTCGCATATGTGCTGCAACTTTTAATTTTCTATTAGCGTTCTCTGTCTATTATTTTAACTTCATCTCACAGGGGGAGGTGGTCTCCATTTTTCCATACATGATCAGCTATACCCAATTTATCAATATCTCCTCATGTCACAGCTTTGCAATGTTCGTCTAGCCTTATTTTGAGAGGGCGGCTTGTTTTGCCTTTGTATAACGTACCACAGCTGCATGGGATGTAGTATACACAGTCTTTGGTCATATTCTCTTCTCTTGGTGGTTTTTCTCGAAGTAGATCTTTGCGAAGTGTTGTATTACTCTTGAATACTGTCCTGATGTCATATGGGCCGCATATCTTTTGTATCTTTTTGGAGAGGCCTTTCACATATGCAGGTCGCATAAAATTGAATGTTTTATGAAAATACATTTGCTGTGCATGTTGTCAAGATATGTACTTTTCCTTGTTTCCTCCATTGCTGGGTTACTGCTTCGAAGAGTTTAGTTGAATTAAGTCAGTACTTATTTATTAAAGCTTGGTGCCTATTCTCTCACTTTCTTTCTTTGAACTGCTAGGTTACAGTGATGTTAATACACTAACAGCAACTGTGAAGTGG
Source organism: Octopus bimaculoides (assembly GCF_046866305.1). Taxonomy (NCBI): domain Eukaryota; kingdom Metazoa; phylum Mollusca; class Cephalopoda; order Octopoda; family Octopodidae; genus Octopus; species Octopus bimaculoides. The sequence goes on along the minus strand of NC_142930.1, from coordinate 59,133,201 downwards.
TGGTGGGGGACAAAGAAAACAGAAACACATTGATATATACATATATTTAAACACACATACACATATAGTGAGCTTCTAGTTTTCATCAACCATATTCATTCACAAGGCTTTATTTTCTCTGGGGCTGTAGATGAGGACATTTTCCTGGGGTTCATAGTGAGACTGAGACCATGGGAGGTAAGCTTCTCAACCACCCATCCACACTTGCATCTTTAAAGAATTGTTTTGTTTGATAGGCTTCTTTGAATTTTTTTTTACATCCTTCTCTTATCTTATTCTTTTTCTTAATCCTATACTTTGTTCCGGTATTGCATTTCTTATTTCTAGAGCCATAAGTGTAGGCTAATTTTTACACTACCTCAGTAAAATATAGAATAAATTTATTTGCTTGAACAAATAGAAAATATTTTAAAATAAATATAAAAACTCAGTTTTTCTCCGGAGATTTCGTGTATTTTGAAACATCTTTTAAATCATTAATACCTACTTGGAAGAAAAGCCAGTATTTTAAATTCTATATGAATAGCTTATTGTATAAAGTATTAAAGGCTATAAACACATTTTGACCCCACTTTTTAGAAATGATTTATTCATGTATTGAATTGCTTTAATTGTTACGACTAGATTCTCATTCTGTTGGACTGATCATAACTGCTCATTGCTGCTACATGCTAGCATGGGTGGTTTTCATTGTCTTCCTTTTGTATTGTTGAATTGTAAAGTAAGATATTTGATAAATGATTCTGCAGTGACTTCATTTCTGATCTTTATTAAATTATCTTATCTTTGATGTAATTCTCAGACAGCATTATGTTTGGTACCTTTGAAGCTATTGCTTCTTTTGTTACTATTATTTATTCTTTGCTTTGAACTTTATTTTACTTGGCATATTTTCTGAATGATGTGAGTATGGTGTGAGTATTTGATATGAATCATTGCATATTTTTGGTATAAAGTACTTACCTTTAAGAAACTCTCAAAATTTCATTCTTTCTGATGTTCAATTTTTTAGTTTAGAGATTTAGATTTATGTTCAGCAATATTGAATGAGCTAAGTCAGTCACCCAAATTATATAAATGCATAATGCTGCTCTATTTTGAAAACACAAGAATATGTATTTTGTTTAAATTACCCACCTTAAATTATTGGAAATTTGGAATGCTACAGCTTGATCACTCTTTCATCTTCTTCTATTCATAAACTAAAATGCTAATAAATTTTAAAATAACTTGTTTTCCTGTATGTTGTTGCATATACCGACAAATATAAAAACAATATCTGCACATGTTTTCATACTGACAGCACCACACTCAAAGATCACTGAAATAGCAAAACCCAAATGTACCAAAAATAATGCTCTCCAGGAATTACAACAAAGATAAGAAAATTTCTGCATCTCGTGGCTAAGTTCTGTTTTGACTTGCTGTAAAATATTCAGTGAGTTGAAAAGTCTTAAGCACTTAATGTTATGACCACATAGTTTTAAAATCACCCACTGACTCATATGATTCAAATACAAAATACAGTTGCAGTGCAACAAAGTTATCTTCAGACCAAAATGGTACTGGGGAGGTTAAAAAAAGAAGGTAAAACAGACTCTGAGACAGTTATGATTTGCATCAGCAAAAACAGTGGATTAAATGGACTGTGTCTGTAACAAATATGGGTGATCTTATAAATTTTCAGCTATTTTGAACTATGCTGATCACTTTTTTTCTTTATTGAATGGATTACCATACCTATAGTTGTACAAAACATAAACTAGATAGATGTCCCAACCACAACTACTATTTTGCATTTCTAAATGCCCTTGAATTTAGATAACTCAGAAAAATATGAAAAGCTTTATGAAGCAGGAAAGTTAAATTATAATATTCAACATTATTAACTTTAGTCATCTTGAAATTTCAGTTATATTTTTAGAGCTATGTTTTTCGTTTTAATTTTTAGGGTATAAGAAATAAAATTCTTAGAAGCTATAAAAGAAGATAGTTTTATTTTATTAAAAGAGACTAGTGTATCTTTGCATGACTCAATGATTCAGATTCACATTTTTAAAATTCTATAGACTTGCCACTTAATGTGATTATTTTTTCGTCATATACAGCAACGTAATTATGTAGAGAAAAGAAAACATTTATTTAACTTCAGTGTTGGGGCTAAGGATTTATCAATGACATGGGAGAAAAAAAGTTCCTAAAAATAATCAAGTACTCTGGTTGTGAAGTTGAGGTCTTAGATTATGGATTGTATGGTCACCAATTTAAACTTCTACGGCTACTGTATTGTTTCCCATTTGCACAAGTGTGTTGTAAAAACAACTACTCTAAAAGTATGCAAGTGTATATATTGTTTATTCATCACATCTTAGGTAGTGTAGAAAAATACATGTAAAATAGTTGAGATAACAATTTAGAAAATCATCTCTACTGCTGTAGATAATTATAAGATGGAAGCATAATAATGTCACCATTCACTGTGCTAAAGAAATTTAAAATGTGTTCCTGCATCTATTGAAACCAACACTAGTATGCCAGAACAGCAATGAAGACAATTCAGGAAATTAAATCAGTGAAGGCTGCAAGATCTTCCATGAACAAGTTAACTCTTGTCACATGTTTGGCTAACTAAATAATACAAGTAAGAAACTTGTTGATGATTTTCACTGCAGCATTATTCTTAACAGATGCAAAGCAATGATGATGCTGTGAAGAAAGGAAATTAAGGAAGTTTTAAATTAATAGATTAGGAAAGTAATGAAAAAAAAAAAGCATCCGAAGCAAAATAATCAAAGCATCTTAAAGAAGATATACAATAGAATATAAAGAAACACATAAAATATATTAGAATTTATACCAAGATACTGTATCATAGGTTCATATTTCTAATGAGACTTTCTGTAAAATAGTGTGCTTTTCTTCATCATGAGAAAGATTTTAAGTCTTGCTATTAAGAGAGATTGGTATAAATTAATAGACAGTACAGGCTACTATAACAAAATTGAATGGACTGAATAATTTATGCAATTTAACATGAACTCCATCTTTAAGGGTTTAAGGAATCAAGTGAATATTCAATGGAACTCTGTTGCTTCATAATCCAAATCTTTTCAGATAATTTGAAGGAATTCATTATTGAATTGTTATTTCTATTGACAACATGATAGTCCTTTATTCACTGTATAACAATTCAGAAAAAAACATCACATTACACAGGAGTCTGAAAAGGTAAGAAGATAATATCGCCTAAACAACTAAGTTATTAGAAATAAAAAGGAGCACTAGATTGTGACTTAGTTGAAATATGACCAGACTTATTAAGGTAGGAAGAGTTAACAGGAATTTGGTATTATTAATTTTTGCCATCTGTACATATACAAAGCTTTTGCAGTTTATGTCTTGGTCCAACAGACATGGTGAACAACCGGAGACTGATTACCTTAATCTTGTATGTTTACATCAGGTTTGAGTTATGTTCCTTATTTCACTATTAAATATTTACTGCTAGAATACAAGAATTTAAGAGAATTACTGTTAAAAGGTTTCTTTTTCTTCAAAGAAATGATTGGTACTATGATAAGAAACCTGTAGGTATTTTTCTTTTTCCTTATAGTAATGGGGCTTATGCTAGTGTAACATAGTGGAACAAACATGCAGTTATGAAACAAACATTGCAAAATGAGAAAGCGATTGTGCTTTAAGGATTAGAAACTCTGGTATAGGATCATAAAAAACTACAACAGATATTGTTTTAGCTGAGAGAATTCGAAATGTGATATTTAGGTTAGGCTCTGGATAATATGGCTCTTTAAATTCAAGGTCTGGACTTAAGGATATGAGTGGTGTGGGATCACAACTTAATTTTTGTCAACACTGAAATACTGATTTAAATTAACGATTGTAGGGAAACAAATTTGCATTAAGATTGTAATCATTACTTAATGAACTGTAGTTATATGTATTAACATTGAATACCATGGGAAAATACTATATGAAGTTGAATAAGATATAATTGAGGCGATATCATTAGCTCTATCTGCTCTTTGCAGTGGTTAGGTTTCATAGTGTTTATTACTGTATATTCCTGCTCATAAGATTGCCCACTGATTTGACAGTTCCCCTTTCTTACTCCCTCAATAAGTGGTATTTGCTTTGAATTTCTTTGAAAAATACATGATTTGACCATAAAAACAATAGATCAGCTAATTACCATATTATCTCATTCTAAGAAATAGAGTTAGAGAAAATCCTGCTCTGGTTGTTTCACATGCTGAAAATGTTTCCAGCTAAAAAATGGTTTGATTATTAAAAATATCTATCTTAATCCTCTTTGAAGTTTTTTCTTTTCCACATCTATTGGGAGTTTCTGTACAATTTGAGTCCACTGCCTGAGGCAGAAATCTTACCTGTTCATAAAGTAAGTGCACTAGTCACTTGATACTTGATATATGTTGTTTCCAGTTCTTTAAGCATCTACAGAGCATGGCAGAAAATAGTTGCATTTGTAAAAGTATAGCTAATGGAACAAAGTTCTAAAATGCATTCTTTCATTTGTTTTCATTTTACCATGTAGAGCCTGTTCAGTTCTCAGGTTTTACATGGCATCTGATATGGCATTTCTGAATCTGTCCTTCTATCCCCAGTCCCTCATAATTTTATCTGCAATGCCAAAAGCCCATTCAGCTGGGCAATTTGGGTTTTGATTAAAATGCTTATTTTCAACTTGAATTTTGCATTATAAGAATTCCATTTTGTTTTCTGTCAAATGATTCTGGGACAAGATTGCTGTCTTTAAACTGGATAATGACAATTATATTTTTATTGACTAACAACAACTGTAAACTTAATGTAAAGACTAATTATAAAGCTTCCTATTGCATCTCACCAAACACTGCACTCTTCCATTTATTGATAAATGGTTATGTCAGAATGTCTTTTTTTTTTTTATAGGGAACAGAGATTTGAAGCCATACTGTTAGCATAGCCAGTAATTTATATTACTTGGTAATGCTAAACGCTGATCTAAAATTAGGCAGTGTTTGCCCATATTTTCATTATAAACTGGAGAGAAACAAAACAAACAGATTTAAACCTTCATATATTTTTCATGTTCATCAAATATTTCTTGTGAGGGATCATAGACAACGACATACCTATGACTAAATTCATTCCAAAATACCATGTTTAAATAAATCCGGCCAAAAACAAACAAAATGTCTATTTTATTTCATCCTCATCATTATTGTCATCATTTAATGTCTGTTTTCCATACTGGCATGGGTTGGACAGTTTGACAGGAGCTTGGCTGAAGAGCTGCCCAAGCTCCATGTCTGCTTTGGCATGGTTTCTATGGCTGGATGCCCTTCCTAACACCAACCGCTTTACAGAGTGCATTCATGCAGCACCAGCACAGGTGCATTTACATGGCACTGGTATGGGTGCTTTTTATGTGGCATCAACTCTCCTGAGCCTACAAGACTGGGAATGCTCAGCTAAAGAGGGATGCAGGGGATATGCCTGTATGCAAGGGCAACCTTGATTTTACTTAGCATGGCGTGTCTTTTCAAGCACAGCAAACTGCCAGTAGTCTCAGCCCTGTCATCCCTTCTGTGAGGCTCAATATCTGAAAATCTTTTCTCATCACTTCATCCCACATTTTCCTGGATCTGCTCCTTCCACAAGTTCCCTCCAGAATTAGAAATTGGCATCTCTTCATATAACTGTCATCATTCATACATATTACATTATTGTACCAGCGCAGTTTTCTCTCTTGCACACTACATCTGATGCCTTGTATACCCAGTTTTTCTCTCAGATCACTTACACTCTGTCATGTCTGCAAGAAAATGACAAAACATTGCTAAAACGTAAAATATAATTATCAATCCTCTGTATCAATTCCAAAATGTGTTTTTTTTTTAAAAATGACTTTTCTTTTCAAAGTCCTTTCTAAAATATATTTGATCAATAGTTGTTGTCCCTATCATTTTCAGAAACTCAGCGTGACTGAAAATTCCCCATCTTTTAAGCAGAAATATGTAACAATTGTTAAATTGATTTCACTGAATATATATCAAGCTTAACTTGAATGGTTACATTGAAACAATAGTTAAGATACTTTATGGTTCTGATACTAACAAATACAGATTTGAGCAGGTAGTTTTGCAGCATTATATTTACCTTTTATAATCTTACATTTATGTTGTGTGTTCAAGAAATGTTATAATTCATAACAATTATTATATGCATACTGGCTCCCGTAGGATTTTCGAGCGAGATCGTTGCCAGTGCCCCTGGACTGGCTTGTGCGGGTGGCACATAAAAGACACCATTTCGAGCGTGGCCGTTTTCGTGCGGGTGACACGTAAAAGCACCCACTACACTCTCTGAGTGGTTGGCATTAGGAAGGGCATCCAGCTGTAGAAACTCTGCCAAATTAGATTGGAGCCTGGTGTTGCCATCCGGTTTCACCAGTCCTCAGTCAAATCGTCCAACCCATGCTAGCATAGAAAGCGGACGTTAAACGATGATGATGATGATGACATAAGATTTCTACTGTGAATATATTTAGTTATCAATATTCAATATTTTTTCTTGATGATTATATTGTAGACTTACAGGGAGAGATAAAGTTTTCTTGCTGATAATTTTTTACAATTAAGTTTTCATACTGATAGTTTTTACAAGTCTGGCTATAAGATATAGTTCAATAACATTTCCTTTAAATTCAGTAGCATAAATATAATTTACAGATAATAGATATCTATTGTGATTTGTAAACTTTCTTTTAGGTTTTTCAATTATAAACCTACCCTCTTGAGACAAATAACATTCACCTAATTTTGTTTTTGTATCAGAAATACTGATATAGTAAACTGTATCATTTGGCTTTTGGCAATTCTAGTTAATCTAAGAATGGATTGCTGTTTCCACCTCTCCTTCTCATATATATATATATATATATATATATATATATATAAATAAATATATACACACATATAAATTCAGTCTTATATGTGCAACAAAAAGAATATTTGTACATCTAATTCAAAGTATTATTTAATCTTCAAAAAATTTTTTAAATCAGAAAATAAATACGTACCTTTTATGTTTGAGTCATAAATTATTGTTATATTCTGATATTTTAAAATGCTTCAACATTTACTATTTCAAATTCAATACAGTCTGACATGATTGGTTAAATATGCATATTAGAGCCAGTATTTTTATAGTTGTACTTCTTTTCTTCTGCCAATTGTGTCTATTTATGGATAATGATGTGTTTTGCTTGGAAATATTCCTATAAATTCATGATTAGATTATTATTCAAAATATTTTCACTGTCCCAAGCAGCAGTGAGTTGAGGATATCACTGATGCTCTTTTAAATATTTATACACAACCTAGATAACAAATTCACAGCTTTGATTGCCTCCAGTTTACTTAAATGAATATAAATTATTGAACTTGAAATATCGATATTAGCATCCTTTCCCATTTTGCCTTAATATGGACTGTGATTCTTGTATTATCAGCTCTATTGGAATACAGTCTTGAATATTTGTGACTCATCATGAAGTTGCCTAATCTTAATTATTCGTCTTGGGCTGCAGATGCAAGTGCAAATGCTTATCACTTGGTTTGATGAAGAATTTCATGTTCTCGTGAAGTGGATTCTTTTATGTTGGATAAGCTTAGATAATTTCTCTCTGACTAGTGATAGGTTCTATAATAGAATTTATCAGTGAAACATAGGACTTATCTCCTATTTGAGTTATTTTTTGTCTTGATGCTTTTTTAATGCAATGTCTATTGTATCTGATGTAATATTCTATGATATCTGCTATAGCATTCTGTTTCTCTAGAAGTTGTTTTGTGGTTATTCTTTGCCAAATGGCATATCTATTCATTGTTTACACTCTTCCAAATTTTGGGAGAGATTCTGCTTTAAGACAATCTGTTGTAGTGGCATCTGTGACACTGAAATACCTTTTCAGCTTGAGTTGCAGAGTCATGTTTTGCATAATATATGAATTTGTTGAATAGACTGTTAGACATATTCAAAGGACATCTAAACTTAGGATTGTTTCAGAAGTGAACAAGACAGTTATGTATTGAAATATGTTGAAACAGACTACATTATGTGGAGGTTTACACTGTGTTATTGTGTTTGCTTTATATATGGATGCCACAAATCCTGTGTTGTCTCTTCTGCAATCTACTCATGTGGTCAAAATGCTTTACCAAAATATATACTGAGATCTTTCATGCACTTTTTAATTTTGCTTGGATTTCTAATGCCTTTTTCAACTCATCATAATCATCATCATCATCGTTTAACGTCCGCTTTCCATGCTAGCATGGGTTGGACGATTTGACTGAGGACTGGTGAAACCGGATGGCAACACCAGGCTCCAGTCTGATTTGGCAGAGTTTCTACAGCTGGATGCCCTTCCTAACGCCAACCACTCAGAGAGTGTAGTGGGTGCTTTTACGTGTCACCCGCACGAAAACGGCCACGCTCGAAATGGTGTCTTTTATGTGCCACCCGCACAAGCCAGTCCAGGGGCACTGGCAACGATCTCGCTCGAAAATCCTACAGGAGCCAGTCAGGCGGTACTGGCAACGGCCACGCTCAAAATGGTGCATCTCATGTGCCACCCGCACAAGAACCAGTCCAGGGGCACTGGCAACGATCTTACTTGGCTTGCCGGGTCTTCTCACACACAGCCCATTTCCAAAGGTCTCGGTCCGTAGTCATCGCCTCGGTGAGGCCCAATGTACGAAGGTCTTGCCTCACCACCTCAGCCCAGGTCTTCCTGGGCCTACCTCTTCCACGGGTTCCCTCAACTGTTAGGGTGTGGCACTTTTTCACGCAGCTATCCTCCTCCATTCTCACCACATGTCCATACCAGCGCAATCGTCTCTCTTGCACGCCACAACTGATGCTTCTAATGTTCAGCTTTTCTCTCAAGATACTTACACTCTGACGGGTATTCACATTGACATTACACATCCAACGGAGCATACTGGCTTCATTCCTTGCGAGCTTACGTATGTCCTCAGCAGTTACAGCCCATGTTTCACTGCCATGTAGCATGGTTGTTCGTACGCATGCGTCATACAGTCTGCCTTTTACTCTGAGTGAGAGTCCCTTTGTCGCCAGCAGGGGTAAGAGCTCTCTAAACTTTGCCCAGGCTATTCTTATTCTAGCAGCTACACTTTCAGCGCACCCACCCCCACTACTAACTTGGTCGCCCAGATAGCGGAAGCTATCGACTACCTCTAGTTTTTCACCCTGGAATGAGATAGAAGTTGTTTCCTGTTTGTTTGCAGTCTTTATTGCACCTGAACATCTGCCACAAACAAAAACTAACTTGCTAGTTAACCTGCCTTTGATGTTGCTGCACCTCTTATGTGTCCATAGCTTGCACCGGGTACATCTTATAGAGTTACTACCTACTCCTTTTCTACATACTGAGCAGGGCCATCTACCTGAAGGGGTTTGTGTTTTATCTACCTTCCTACTTATTAGGATTTTGGTTTTAGCTAGGTTGACTCTAAGGCCCTTCAATTCTAGACCTTGCTTCCACACCTGAAACTTCTCCTCTAGTTCTGATAGTGACTCCGCAATTAGGGCAAGGTCATCAGCATAGAGGAGCTCCCAGGGGCAACCTGTCTTGAACTCCTCTGTGATTGCCTGGAGGACTATGGTAAATAATAGGGGGCTGAGGACGGAACCTTGGTGGACCCCTACCTCTACCCGGAATTCATTACTGTACTCATTTCCAACCCTCACCTTACTGGCCGCATCTCTGTACATGGCTCGCACAGCTCTCACTAGCCATTCTTCTATCCCAAGTTTCCTCATTGACCACCAGATAAGGGATCGGGGGACCCTGTCAAAGGCTTTCTCCATGTCAACGAAAGCCAGGTACAGAGGTTTATCCTTGGCTAGGTATTTCTCTTGCAACTGTCTCACTAGAAATAAGGCATCAGTAGTGCTTTTACCTGGCACGAACCCAAACTGCATCTCATCTAAATTGATTCGCTCCCTAATTAGTTGGGCTATGACCCTCTCTGTAACTTTCATAACCTGATCTAACAGCTTGATGCCTCTGTAATTATTTGTATCTAAAGCGTCCCCTTTACCTTTGTAGCAGTTGACTATGATGCTGCTACACCAGTCATAGGGTATGACTCCTTCGTGTATCACCTGGTTCGTAATACGGGTGACTAGGCTATAGCCAACACTGCCAGATATTTTGAGCATCTCTGCAGTGATTCCTGATGGGCCGGGGGCTTTCCCGGTCTTCATACTCTTAATTGCTTTATCTACCCTGGTACTATCAACTCGGATAGCTGGTCCCTCTATTGGGTCGACATAAGGCAGGCTCTCTTTCTCCCATTCATTCTCTTTATTAAGCAATCTATCGTAGTGGCATCTCCAGACCTCTTTCTTTGCATCCTCATTTAATGCAAGCGTACCATCATCCATGCGAACACATTTCTCTCCTACAACATCACTATTCTCTCTCCTACACTGTCTTGCAACCCGAAATACCTCGAGTCTTTGGTCCTCACGGCGCAGAACATTGGCAAATCTTTCCTTATCTGCTTCCCCTCTGGCTAAATAAACCTGTCGCCTAGCCTCCCTTCTGGCACATTGGTACAATTCCCTGCTACCACCGTTCTTCCAGTCCTTCCAAGCTTGTTTCTTTTGTCTAATAGCCCTGTCTACCTCCTTGTTCCACCACCACGTTACTCTGGGTTGGGAGGGGACCTTACACCACCCACAAATCTGGTCGGTGGCTTTCAACAGGTTGTCCCGCAGAAATCTCCAATTGTCTTCCACGTTGTATGATGCTATATCCCCTTCTATTTCGTTAAATGCTTCAAGTAACTTGTCTCTAAGTCTCTGTCCGTTTGCAGGGTCTTTAAGCTTCCACACCCTTCTTCTCCAAGCCTGTCTAATTCTGGGCACCCATTTTGCCTTGATCCCAAAGTCGCTAACTACTAATCTATGTTGTGGGGTACATTCTTCGCCAGGGTAGGTTTTGGCATTTATAAGCCGCCCTCTTTCCCTATTTCTGGCGAGGATGTAGTCGATTTGGCTAGAGTGTCTGCCGGAGCGGTAGGTGACTAGGTGACTGGCAGGTTTCCTGAAGTTGGTATTGCAGACCATAAGATTGGTTGCATCACAGAACTCCAGCAGTCTGGTTCCCTCCTCGTTGCGGGAACCGAAGCCATAGCCTCCATGTATGCCATGGAAGCCCCCAGCACGACGTCCGACATGACCGTTGAAGTCTCCAGCCACAAAGAGAAGGTCCCTGTCCCTCGTCGACGAGGTAGTTTGCAAGAGGGTGTCATAGAATTGGTCTTTCAGACCATCTGGTAGCCCAGGTTGAGGTGCATAGGCTGAGATGACAGTAGCTAATCTATGATGAAGCACTAGTCTGATCTTAAGTACTCTGTCACTTACTCTAACGACCTCGATTACCTTATCCACCCATTTCTCCGCTAGAAGTATTCCTACGCCCCCGACCCCGTCAGTGTTCCCTGCCCAGAAAATCTTGTACCTGTGTTCTTTGCCTGTGAGGAACCTTGCAGAACCTCCTCTCCATCTTACTTCCTGGATGCAGCACATATCTACGCATCTCCGTTCAAGCATCTCAACAATTTCACCAGATCTACCTTTCAGCGTGCCGACGTTGAGAGTGCCAATCCTAACAGTATGGGTGTTGGGGGTGTGGGCCTGTAGCCTGGGAAGAGGAAAAGCAGTGTCGTGTACCTCAGCAGTCAAATTTTATATCTCAGTTGTAGTTGACAACATCATGGTTGAAGCTGTGAGGTTTGAGAGAGTGGCACACAGTGTTGTGTGGAAGTCATTCATTTCTGTCATATGTCTTGATATACAGATTGAAATGTTACTTTGCACATATATGGCAGATCACTTTAGCTTTGAGCTTTTGCCAACTTAGCACTAAAATGAAGTCACTGTGTGTATTTATCTTATGGATGCAACATTTTTTTAAATACTAGGCAATTATTTACATGAATTGCATCTTGCTTAAATAATCATTTGGTTAAGTGAAACCTGTTTTATTTACTTAAAATGGATACTGTGTCTTAGTGGTGTATCAATATTTAAAATTCTACTTTCCTTGTTTACTTTATGGATCATAACACACTTGCTGTTAAATGTTGGCATTTTACATATAAATATTAAATCAAAAACTTCAAACTTGTTTGCATTCTTATTACTTAACAGTAAATATTATTTGCTCATTGTTCATGAAAGAAAATACTAAATTTTCATTAATTGGCCTATTCAACTTTTGTTAAAAAGTAACCTTGAAATTTAGTATTATCAAACGTGTGTTTTTAAATAAAAAATCCAGTTAGAAATTTTGTTTTGCTTCTTGAAAGTATACCCTATCAATATGGTATTTTCATCAAATTGTTTGATGGTATTTTCATCAACTTACTTTCATTTGGTAACTATTAGTAGTTATTATTAATTCTAATTAGTTTCTTTTCTCCTTGATATTCTGAACAAAGGATGTTTGTCCTTTGATTTTATATTGAGTTTAAAATATACAAGATGAAAAAGAATGACATTTTTTAATCAAGTGGCATGAGAAAGAAACAGAGATGATTATTTGATGACATGCTAGAACATCAGTAACAATGATTTATCGTAATAATAAGCTTTTTACTGAGACATATTTTCGATATTATTTTGTTGTATTTTTAAAAATAGCTAATAAGCTAGAGATTAAATTTGGAACTGCTCTGGTTTTTAGATATAAAAACCCTCTGATTGTTATGCTTTGATATACAGCAATTTTTGCAGATATGAAAAGTAAATGTTTTATAATTATAGTACACTATAAATGTTTCCTAGATGCAATGTTTTGTTAAATACTTGGTAATTATCTACATGGATTGCATCTTGCTTAAACAATCAATTGATTGTTAACTGGAATGGGTTTTATTGATATGAAATGGATATATATATTGTGCCATAGTGGTGTGTCACAATATTTTAAATCTTACTTTTCTTAGTTGTGTATTTTGTGCATTAAAGATTTGTGGATCATGATACACTTGCAGTTTAATATTGGTGTTTCATATCTAAATAGTTAATCAAAACTTCAAATATATTTGCATCTTGATTACTTGATCACAAATATTATTTGCTCTTTGTATGTGAGAGAAAATACAAATTTCTCATAAATTTACCTATTTAACTTTTGTCAAAATGTAAAAGTATTTATTAAGACATTTACATTCACTATTGAAATTGAGAATGATGAGACATTTTAAAAATAAAAAATTCAGTTATAAATTTTCTTGCCCTTATTGTTCTAATATATTTCAATAAACTGAATGCTTCATTGATTTCTGAAAACCATGTCAAGTTTGGAAGTCATTTGAGTATGTGTAATAAGTCTACTAAACATTCATATGTCTGAGTAAGTTATTCAACTCCTTCAAATAGGCTATTAACATATATACATATATATGTGTGTGTGTGTGTGTGTGTGTGTGTGTATGTGTGTGTGTGTGTGTGTTTAAAGGTCATTTTAAAATACCCCATGAATGTTGGTTTCTCTTTTAATCTGTAAATATGAATGAACAGATAATTATATTAGTTAATGAGCCATTTGTATTTTTTTTACAGTAAAAATGAAAATTAAAGCTATTTTTTTGTACTATTTTTGTTTTACATCACTTAATACATGTGAAATATTTCCTTTCAGATGAAAAATTCTATATTGCCAAACCCGAGAATGTCTTGCAAGAATTGGCCTATAGTTCTGCTGGTGATATGTGCATCTCTGATGCACATTGAAGCTGGTGAACCAGCTTCTCATCTTCAGATAATGAGGGATCTTCCAAGTTCAATGCGGAAAGACATACCTATTCCAATGTTTATACGAAGCAATTATAAGGTTTGTAAATTTCCTTTGATGTTATGCAATGTTATTTTTCACAATTATTAATTGGTAGTATGCTTTCAGGATTATTGAGCGTTCTCAAAAAGATGTTTTACTGAATTATAATTTGTATGTGATGAATGCATATAATTAAAACAATGTTGCAAACCCATTTTGCAACTGGTTTGCAACATTATAGAAAATACAAAATATTTCTAAATGTATTTTAGTACATATGTAACTATTAAATATTTCATGATATAATTTATAAACCAGCAATGCATACCTTGGTAGTATGCATTTTTATATATAACAATTTATTTGGAAAGAAATACGTGAGAAGGCTGCAAATTTCTGTCAATCATAAGGAATCAGAAAATGAAGCTGATACCTTTTGTATACAACAATATAGTTTAGAAAATATAGTAAAACATGTCTAAACTATTTGTAAAACATACCAAAGGAGTGGACTGTTAAAAACAAAGAAATGATAGGACAGTAGAAAATTGTATGTAACGGATCAGGTTAACTGATTACTGATAAGGATCAAGTGATAGGATTGTGGCACCGTGCAGGTATAGCCTCACTTGCTTATGGGTTTAATCGATGCTGTCTTTCTTCCTAACTTTCCCTGTGTGGTGTGGTGTGGTGTGTGTATTTACACACACACACATACACACACACACACACACATATATGCAGAATTTAGGTTAGTTGAAATATGTCTGTCACATGTTTCGACTGCTAAAAGGCAAATACACTGCAATTACCATGGAGAAGAAATCTCTCTTATGGTAAAAAGGTGTGGAAATACCCAGTTCATTCAGTGTTTTTACATACATGTTTACATACATACGTTCAGTGTTTATACATATATATATATGTATATATACATACATGCATATATATATATATATATATATATATATATATATATATACATGCATATGTATACATATAATACAGTTCTATATTTAAGAGATGAGGAATTATGTACATTATTTACAGTCGACGGATATTTGTCCTCATCTTTGCTTTTATCATCATATCATCATCATTTCACTTGCCTTAACAAATCTTTGCAAGGAGAGTTTAGTGTCCAATGAAGGAGAGGTTGGCATGGGTGCCAGTTGTCGGATTCGGCTCGATTTCGCTTTCAGATTTCAAATTCCAAATTCCAAATTCACTTGCCTCAACAGGTTTTCGCAAGCAGGGTTTTTAGTGTCCAGTGAAGTAAAGATACTAATTAGTGAGCTGGCTACACTTCTGGCAGAGGTCACAGATTATGCTCTCACTTGCCTTGCCGGGTCTTCTGACGTACTGCATATTTCCAAAGGTCCCGGTCACTGGTCATTGCCTCGGTGAGGCCTAAAGTTCGAAGGTCGTGCTTCACAACTTCATCCCAGGTCTTATTGGGTCTACCTCTTCCACAGGTTCCCTCAACTGCTAGGGTGTGTCGCTTTTTCACACAGCTATCCTCATCCATTCTTGCCACATGTCCATACCAGCGCAATCGTCTCTCTTGCACTCCACATGACCACCAGATAAGGGAGCGGGGGACCCTGTCAAAGGCTTTCTCCATGTCAACGAAAGCCAGGTTTATTTTTGGCTAGGTATTTCTCCTGCAGCTGTCTTTTGCTAGTGGCACGTTAGAAAATCATTTGAGCGAGGTCATTGCCAGTGCAGCTGGACTGGCTCTCGTGCAAGTGGCACGTAAAAAAACACCTTTTGAGCGAGGCCGTTGCCAGTACCGTGTGACTTCTCCATGTCAACGAAAGAACTGACTCTTTCCCTAATAAGTTGGGCTATGACCCTCTCCATGACCTTCATTACCTGGTTCAATAACTTGATACCTCTGTAATTGTTTGTGTCTAGAGCGTCACCTTTACCTTTGTAGCAGTTGACTATCGTGCTGCTACACCAGTCATTGGGTATGACTCCTTCATGTATCATCTGATTAATTATATATATATATA
>NC_142930.1:59088272-59116783 GCF_046866305.1 Octopus bimaculoides | reverse complement strand
GGCATTGTGAGTGTTTATTGAGCGAAAACACCTAAAGCTCCACGAGGCTCCAGGAGGGGATGGTGGCGAACCCTGCTGTACTCTTTCACCGACTTTCACTGTTACTTCCTGTTTCTGTTGTTCCTGTAATTCAAAGGGTCAGCCTTGTCACACTGTGGCACACTGAATATCCACGAGAACTACGTTAAGGGTACATGTGTGTGTGGAGTGCTCAGCCACTTGCATGTTAATTTCACGAACAGGCTGTTCCGTTGATCGGATCAACTGGAGTCCTCAACGTTGTAAGCGATGGAGTGCCAACAACATATGTATATATATGTATATGTATATAGATGTATATGTATGTATATGTATATAGATGTATATGTATATATATGTATATGTATATAGATGTATATGTAATATATATGTATATGTATAAATAATGGTATAAATATTTCTTTTATTCTTCGATTTTCTGAAGTCATTTGACTGCAGCCGTGCTACAGCACCATCTTTAGTCGAAGAAATCGACCCCAGGACTTATCCTTTGTAAGCCTAGTACTTATTCTATCGGCTTGTTTTAATGAATCATTAAGTTAGGGGGACGTAAACACCCCAACATCAGTTGTCAAGCGATGGTGGTGGGGGACAAATACAGATACATTAACACATACACACGCACACACACACATATATATGACGGGCTTATTTCAGTTTCTGTCTACCAAATCCACTTGCAAGCCTTTTGTAGTCCCGAGCCTAAAGTAGAAAACACTTGCCCAAGGTGCTATGCAGTGGCACTGAACCTGGAACTATGTAGTTGGTAAGCAAGCTACTTACCACACAGCCACTCCTGTGCTTATAACAACCACTCCTGCACCTATATATATATATATATATATACATATATATATATATATATATATATATATATATGTGTGTGTGTGTGTGTGTGTGTGTAGGTATGTATATTTATGCATATATATATATAAGCATAAAGTTGCTTGAGAGATCAAGAAGACACTTTTCACGTTTAAAACATGAGTGTGAAGAATAAGCTGATAAGGGCTAATAATGTTTGTGAAAGTAGATGTGTAATGTTAGTAGTGTGACCAGAAGCAGGTATCTAATATAAAAGTTGTAAGTGTCCAAAATAGACAATTAAACGAAAATACATCCCAAAGTGGAGGACATAATTAGTGGAACAGGAAGAAGAGAATAGCGGGATGGTTAGAAGGGGCATGGAAAACTTTTATGGGCTTATGTGGTGGATGTCTGTGGGACGGTGTAGGGAAACTCTGCAGGGAAGCCCCATAGACTATAAACTGTAGAAAGGGGCTGTTGGGGAGGGGAAAGAATTATCTGCGGGGTGGGGGAGGGTGACTAAACTCTGAGTTTTGCAAAGGTCCTGTGGTTTTTATGCAAACACCATATCAACACTTTGTTTCTATAGTTAATAATGTTAACTCGATTTTGTAATGTCTCAAAAGCTTCTGCCGTGCAAAGATTGCACTCTCTCCTCCTCCCAGGTAGGGGAATGCAGACATCATCTCACCACAGATGAAGAAATCACATATGAGGTTCTCTTCAATTTTAAGTCTCAAACCAACTCTGTCAGCGACATGGGCTTATGCTTGTTAAATATCTTAAAGGAGTGGACATGATTATAAAATCTCCATTTAAATTGGGAAGCAGTGGCTCCTATGTAGTGGAAAGTATTATTGTCAATGGTGAGAATACCCCTATAAACTACGTTCTTCTTGAGGCACTGGTTGTCCAGGGGACACATGGAGGTTCACAATAGTTACAAAGTCTTACACTATTCTTCAGCTTACACCATTCTCCTTGTTAATAATTACATATGTACAAAGTTATTTTCTCAAATATCATTTAATATATATTTAATATATACAGGGTTTGAATTTGAGCTACTATCAGTTTTATGTCTCAGAAAATATGATCAAGCACGCTTGTTTAGTATGCCGTGTAGTTCCAAGCAATCATTAGACTCTTAAATCCATCATGGCTGCTCTTATATATATATAAGTTATGTAGATATGTACATAGATACATACATGCATACACATAAACCTACATACATATGTCTATATATATATATATATATATATATATATATATATATATAAAATAGTAAATGAGTATATGCATATATACGTACAGGTATGTGCATACCGACATCCACCTGTATGTATAGGTGCATATCTGGGTACAGGACATTGCAAACAAAACGTAGACGAGAAAACACACAAGCCACATAGAGAACATTCTACCTCATCAGCTACCCCCGTTTTAACACCGGCGTTTCGAAGAGCTGGGCAGGACGCATCGTTAAAACGGCTCTTCCCATGGACCGCAAATTAAATTTGTATAATGCATATAATCTCTCTGGATTAAGCATTCTGTGTCACAAACTGTAACCTTTCTCCACTGAATTAACTCCTACCACCATGTCAATTCTGATTCCAAGTAGTCAAGTGATGCTACTCCTAATTCCTTCATTACCATATTTTTCTTTTCTTTTTACTCATTCCATTTCTTATCGTTTACCTATTTCCTCTCATCTTGTCTTGTTCTTTCTTACTTTTTCTCAAAGAGTAGCCATGATGTATTTAAGAGTCTAATGATTGCTTGGAACTACAAGGCTGAAACATGCTAAGGTCATAAATTAGGTCTCCTCACATCCTCATCCTTTGACTCAAGACAATTGTCTAGTTATCTCTTTCATGGGCCTTTTCACTTTAAGTTGTTCCAGATTAATGCCTCAATGTGGTCAAATACATTATCTTCCATCCCATGAATTTTAGTAACAATAGCTCTGCCTGTACTGGCTGGCACACCACCAGCATACAGCTAGATAAAAGGTTTTGCTATATGCAGCACTGCCTACTGTATTGACTTCTCCCTCTTTCTTTCTTTCTTTCTTTCTTTCTTTCTTTCTTTCTTTCTTTCTTTCTTTCTTTCTTTCTTTCTTTCTTTCTTTCTTTCTTTCTTTCTTTCTTTCTTTCTTTCTTTCTTTCTCTCTTCTTTCTCCTCCTCCTCCTCCTCCCCCCCTCCCCCACCCGCCTCCTCCTCCTCCTCCTCCTCCTCCTCCTTCTTCTTCTTCTTCTTCTTCTTCTTCTTCTTCTTCTTCTTCTTCACTTTCATCTTCTATTTGTTTTCCTCCCTGCTCCTTTCCTTTCTCCCTCTTATCATTATATATATCCGCCCTCTTACTTCCCCTTCCCTACATAGCATCTTCTCCACATACTCATCTCCTATACACACTTTTAATTTTTTTTTCTTTTATTTCCTCCTGATATTTTCATAACAACAAGGTCTGAAAGGTGCTCAATGTAATAGCATGCCTTTGATGCAAGTCTGAGGAAGTGCCTCTCTAATGCCTAAAACCGCAAATATTACATGATTTTTCTTTTAAATTTGTATGTAAACTGGCGTTGCAAATGGAGATAGTACGGAAACATTTGTAACTTATAATTAAAGATGCATTAAAGAATTTTTTTTGTTTTCTTCTTTTCATTTGTATATGTGTGTGTGTGTGTGTGTGTGTGTACATACATAATAGGTCAAAAGCATAAATATCCAGTCAACAAGTATCAAGTCAGTTTAAAACATATTTATCCTTTGTATGTAAGTGAAATCAGATATTGTAATCGTGTGTCTTTGTTTTTCTGTGTGCTTGCAAAATTACTAGGAAATAGCTGAATGGTTTTTCACCAAGTTTGGCAGGGATACTCATTGGGTGAGTGGCTAAAAATGATGAAAATTTGGTTTGTTCATCTTCAAACATACATAAATACATATGTAGATATGCGACCATTTGTATCTGTGTGTGTGTACAGTGATGGATTCGAGGGTTTCGTTTATTTATAAGTTGATTTCTTAATTTCACTGGAGAATAAATACTTGCAATAGCGATAGTTAAAAAAAACTTACAAATATCCCGATAAGTGGTCATATTATTTATATCCTTCAACAAACTGCAGTACACTCGATTTACCTGCCATCATTTAAAGACATTGAAGACACCTCAAATTTTGTGCAAATTTTGTGTAAAAGAAAGAATTATTGTTATTATTACCAACCATATGGTTCTGGGTTCAGTCCCACTGCGTGGCGCCTTGGGCAAGTGTCTTCTACTATAGCCTCGGGCTGACCAAAGCCTTGTTAGTGGATTTGGTAGACGGAAACTGAAAGAAGCCTGTCGTATATATACATATGTTTGTGTGTGTGTGTGTGTCTGTGTTTGTCCCCCACCCCACTATTGCTTGACAACTGGTGTTGGTGTGTTTACATCCCCGTAACTTAGCGGTTCAGCACAAGAGACCGATAGAATAAGTACTAGGCTTACAAAGAATAAGTCCTAGGGTCGATTTGTTCGACTAAAGGTGGTGCTCCAGCATGGACACAGTCAAATGACTGACTGAAACAAGTAAAGAATTATTATAATTATTATTATTAAGCTGACCACAGTTGCTAATTTTTAACTTGTACGAGTAATAACTAATTTTGTTCCATGACAGCTCTATAATAACTGTCAAAATCACCATACTATAACAGAATCAGTTACCTCTTGATTTATATCTCAAAATGAGCTGAATTAGCATGAAACATCATGTGTGTTACTGTTACATAATATTGTGTGAATGAATTTCACCTACCATAGCTGTATAGCTGTCTCAAGAATAGTCTAAAAATTTGTATTTACTATTTTTCATATTTGAACTCAACGATAACACATATATGAAACAAACAAATATTTCATATTTTAAGAATGTCATATCAGTTTCAGAAATGCTAATTTTCTTTCTAAGTAGTCTGAGTACTTAAGAATTGTAGAAATATTAAGTTTCTCTCTCATGAACTTTCTCTTGTATTCAAATTATGAAAAGTATACTTTCCTTTTGAAAAACATGTAAAATGCACCTTATTTTGCTGTTACTAATAAATTACCTTCGTTTTAGGTTTTCTCTTACTTCCTACTCACTTTATTGCTGTTTTATCCTGACAAAAAAAAAAAAAAAAATGGTGCGAAACAAAATTAAGCTTAGAAGATCATGAAATAATTATTTTATTAACGTGTCTTTAGCTTATGCGTTTGAAAAATTAACTTTTTTAATGTATTTTTCTCAGGTTTGAAAAAATATCTAAGCTTAAAGTACAGAGTGCAGCAGAAAAAAAACCTTAGATTCCCTATTCTTGATAAACGTTTTAACAGCAAATGCTTGATGTGCTTCAGTCTAAATCATGATTATAATTGAAAGAAAATAGTAAAACATTAGCTCCATGAAAACACCATTACTATCAGCACAACTTTACTATGGGAGGTTTTCCTGATGCACTCTTCATTCCTCTTTATGTATATATTATCCCATTTCCTTTTTCAAGATATATGTGCTTTTCTCTCCTCATAAATGTTTATAGTTCTAATTGAATAATGATAGAAACATAGCTTTCAAAATTTTCAATGTTTTTTTGGTTATCTTCAAAATTTTAAATGTCTTTAAAAATGGAATTTGAGAAAGTGAACCTCTTTATCTCTTATATAAGTATCAATTTATGATTGATCAATGCATTAAATGCTTCATAGACAAAAAAAAAAGTTATCAGTACAGTTCATTATAACCCCAATCATCATTAGTGTGCAGATTTGTAGTTGGTTTCCAGAAGCTTTTGATTAAATTATGATGAAAAAATTGATTTTACTGTTTCGATATGTTTTTATGAATTTTAAATAGCAGCTTGGATAACCCCTTAAGAAATATTGAATTATTCAACTTGAAAGAGCTTTTAAACAGCTGATTACAAAGCATTAACTTCATCTTTCTTTAGATATTGGTTATGTTACATTCCCAAATGTTTTTGTTTACTTAATTATAAATTACTTAAACAGTTAACTATTTCATGATAAACTTGAAGAAGTAAGAAAAAAAAATGTTTGCAATTTTTCTTCTAAAAATTTATGTATAACATTGAATTGCAATGACAATGATGGAAATATTGAATGAGGCAAGTGATTGTTAGGAATAAGTTAAGTTACTATCTTGCAACCAAGAAGGAAAGTGTTTCAGAAACTGTGTTAGATTAGAATATTTTAGAGAGAGTTTAAAACTTTTTCACCATTACAAACTCAGTTTGTGCTGAACTATATTTGTATTGTATTCTTCCTGAAACATGCACACTTGTGATTTTATTGCACTTTGCTTGAAAAGTATATGAAACACTTATCTTTAATGAGATGTAGAACTGTTGCTGTTTAGCTTAAAGTTCTGCTGTTGTTGAGTATTCATGTGACCAAAGGCATTCCAGCCATGACTGTTCCAACTTTTAGGACTATGAAATATTACTTACATAACATGTCCTTCGATTAAGATGAGAGCGTGTGATATAAGGGAGGTTTCCTTTAAGAAATAACTGCTTCATATTCTTATTGAAGTATGCACATGTGAACTATTTACAGAGAAGCAGGTTTTGTCTCTGATTTACAACATTTGAAATCAAGTACTACATTTCACACCTACTTTTCAGTTTCATGCCTACTTGAATGCCACTGCCTTAATTATATTAGCATATTTGGGTACACTAATTACTTCTGTCTCTATACTCTAAATCACAGTTATAAATCTATGTTGAATTTGACTTCCTTTTCCTGCTGAAGCAGATAATGGAATCCAAAATGCACATTGTTTTGTAAAATTTAACATCTTTGACCAAAATTTACACTCATGAATGAAAACTGGATTTGTTTAATATCTAGGTGATATATTTCCTATTTGCATGTTTATTACATTTATAATACCCATTGCTTGTAATGCATGATTTGTATTCTGCAAAAGGCGTAAAAATTAATGATTGTTGATAATATGACCAAAAACATGCTATAAATATATTTTCATTATTATTTTTTTTATCACTGATATTAAGGTATCATGAAATTTTATCACAAAATAATCTTGGATAGTCAGAAAATCTATTTGTTGGGTGTATTTGTTGCCTTAATTTCAAATAGTTGAAAAAATAACTACTGCAACTATTATAAAAAATATTAAAATATTGAACCTTTTTCAGAAGTTTTTCCTTCATAACTCCAATTTCAAATCTATTTCAAGGTTTTGTGTAAGAACTTGAAGAAAAAGAATAAATAAAGAGCTAAGTAAGTGGGGGATAGTACACACGAATATTATTCATGAAATGTTCACTCAGAAATAGAATACATAGACTAGTTGTATGATTGAAATACATATAAAATGTTATTTATGGCTACTATTCTATTTAAGATATATAAATATTGGTTATAAACCTAATAGACATTGACTAATGAGTGGTGAGCAAGCATAGGAAGTACTAATAAAGTAAGTTATATTGACTTCAGATAAGTTGTAGCACGTTTAGTGGGGACACACACACACACACACACACACACACACACACGCACACAGTCTCTCTCTCTCTCTCTCTCTCTCTTTCTCTCTCTCTCTCTCTCTTTCTCTCTCTCTCTCTCTCTCTCTCTCTCTCTCTCACTCACTCTTATATTTAGCATCTGCCATCTGCATTTTTGTAAAGTACAAAGGCTGAAAGATATGTTAGTCTGTAAAATACTACCTGAAGAAAATTTGGAGAGAATGCCGCACATCAAAGATAAGGAAATAGTCTGATAAGTAGACATCTTAAAAAAAAAGTTAACAATTTGGAAATTAAATGGGTATAACAAAGATCATTTTTCAATAATGGATAGATGTATTTAGATTTAGTATCAATACCTGAAGTCTCAGAAGCAATATTCTTAGAAAGATGCTGGCAAAATTAAGACAAACAAGTTACATAAAGCTACATTGGTAACAAAGAAGTCTTAACTCACTGTAAAAGTGATGCAGTTGAGTGGCTGTAAGTAGCTGTTTCTTGTTTGAAGAAACACAAAATGGAGACAATCAGGTTAAAGCTTGTATGTTACTCTCAGTCCAACACCTTGTAAATGTTTTGATATGGTCTAGGAATATATGATACTTTTAACTCAGTAGGTATGGATTTCTTTGAAAGTTTATGTAAAGAACTGATTTAAATATTGGAGTTGTTTGCATAGATTTCTACACATGATTCTCAGAATATGTATTTAGCATAATTGTATTGTAACCATAAAACTCTCTTTCTCTCTTTAATATATCATCATCTGCAATTAAAAGTCCATTCTCCTTGTTTGTATGGGTCAGATTGGATTCATTGAGGCAGAGTTTCTGCAGCTGGATGCCCTTTCTGTAGCTAAATTCTCACCTGTTTCCAGGCAAGTTAGTGTTTCCTCATGACTGGACAAGTCATGGGTAATTGGAAACAAAGGACATTACTTGTATATTAATGATAATCATTCATAACTGTCATGCAATATCAAAACAAGGATACACAAATATACATATGCACCTGTGCATGCACACACATGCGCACTTGTTTTCTGTTCACTAGATCCACTCAGAAGTCCTGAGGCTCTAATAGGAGTCATTTGCCAAGGTGCCATGCAGTGGTATTGAACTTAAAGCTATTCGGTTGGGAAGCTAACTGCTTAACCGCACTACCATGCAGCACCTTTTGTCTCCAGTGCACACACATACACACATCATTATCATTATCATTTAATGTCTGTTTTCCACACTGGCATGTGTTGGGCAGTTTACATGTGTCACTGAGTTGGAGGACCATGTCTTCATTTAGTGTCTGAGATTTGGTATAGTTTCTGTGATTGTATGCTCTTTCTAGCACCAAGCACTTTTTTTCCCTTTTTTGTGGGGTCACACTAACTCTAGTGAGGTTTCCCTAGAACCTGCAAAACTAAAGATCCCCTTAAGCTGAGTAGTAGTGACTAGAAGAGGGAGTAGCTTTATGCTTAGTTTTAGAGTTTAAAGTATGATATACAGAACAAGTTTTTTTTTATTATGGAGGAGATATGTGCGTACTCTGTATTATATAAGGGTGAATAGGAGTAATTGGGGTAGAGATAGAGATATAGATGCTGGCAATATGGTATCAGGATAAGCCTTCCATACACAAGAGGGTGAAGAGAAGAGAGTATAGGGTAGAAGGTCATGAAGAGTGATTGAGTAGACACCTTAGAAATATGTAGGGAGAAAGAAAAAAGGGTTAGAAGTGAAGCTGGGGATGAGTGAAGTTATGCTCATTGCCATATATATCACTTTACTGACAGCGCCTCAGTACATCTTGTATGGCATTCATCTTTTCCTAGCTTCCTCAATGACCACCAGATCAGGAACAAGACAACCTGCTGAAAGCTTTCTTCAGGTTAATGGATGCTAAATACAGCAGTATATCTTTAGCTCAATACTTCTGCAGTTGTTTCTCTTGGGGGAAGCCATCTGCAGTACTTCTTCCTGGCACAGAACTGAAAAGCATTTCAACTAAGAAAATTCTCTTTCTCATTTATCGATGTTTGACACTTTCATGACTAGTCCAGCAATTTGATACTTCTGTAACTACGTCTCTCTGAGACATTGCTTTTCCCTTTGAAACAGTTGGGTATGATGCTGTCACACCAGTCATTTCATGTGATATCTTCCTGTACAGCCTGATTGAGTACACGAGTTTTGGTAGTTATATCCTATGTCACCAGATATTGTAAACATCTCAGCAGCAACTCATGATGGTCTATATTCTTAATTGCTTTATCTGTCATATTGCTAATATTAGAATGGCTAATCCCTTTGGTGGGTGCATGTTGGGAAGATCCTCTTTCTCTTGTGCATATTTCATGTTATATATACATACACATTCATATACACATACAAACATATATTTATGCATGTGTAATTATGTGTATCTCTCTTTCTATATATATATAAATATATATGTGTGTGTGTGTGTGTGTATGTGTACATATATGTATATATTTTTCATTCTTGTTTTTTTAATCTATATTTCCATGCTAGTGTGAATTAGGTATATTATACAGGCATTTTTTACAGCCAGATGTTCTTCCAGTAACTAACACATACTATTTTTCAAATAAGGACTTTGTTGTTGGACATTGCTTTGAAGGGGCCATGAATTTGTTGACAGAAGAAATGACACAATAACACTTGTAGCTCAGTGATTTTCTAAAGAAAAAAACAAAAGAAATCTAACTGTAAACATATGCAGACATGTTTATGATGAGCTTCTTCATATTCTGTCTACCAGAGCCACTGACACATTTTTGGTCAGCTGAATGCTATAATAAAACACTCATGCAAGGTACCACACAGTGGGATTGAATCTAAAACTATAAGATTGTGAAGTAAACTTTTTAACCACGTACCTACACTTGCACCTATACATACACATGCACACAGACGTGTGTGTGAATTGTGAATTGAAAGTCACAATGCTGGTAATGATGTACATTGAGTTGTACATCACTATGTATTAAAGTATGTGTGTGTGGTTGTGTATATGCATGTATTTATTTTTGTGCGTGCATGTCTACTATTGTTGCCTCCTCCACCCTTTGACATTCTCTAATCCTCTTACCTCTCTCTTTCCTGTCACACTTAACTCAGTCACTCAATCTCCCTAACAAATCTCCACCACTCACGCAACCTAGATACCACATAACAAGTCTGTTTTGAATTTGTAAACTGACTTCCTATAAGAATCCTTTACAGTAGATATATCAAAATTGTACTGCACCCTCCTTAATCATGAGCAGCTATCAATTAGGGGCCTCACTGTTGCCTCAGAATATTAATTTCATCGCTATCATTCGTATAGAGATACTGGAAAGGCCATACACTACTCTCCAAATCCAGCAGAGGGAAAACAAAATATGCTCATTATATTGATCACTTGCTCTAAATGGAATTGTTTTCATAATATGTATCAAGCTAGCTGCAGCTTTAACTGGAGATACATCATCATTTAAAGTCAAATCTGCTTTCCATGCTGGCTTAAGTTGGGTAGTTTGACAGGAACTGATGAGCTGCAAAGTTGTGATGAGTTCCATTGACATTTTTTCGCATGGTTTTTGTCTCTGGATACCCTACCTAATGCCAGGTAGTGTACAAAGTCTACTGGGTGCCTTATTCCTGTCCACTGGGTGCCTTATTCCTGTCCACAAGTTCCTATCACTTTAAGCAGTCAGCATGTCTATGCAAATGTCTTTGATTTCTAACTCACTGAGTCTGAAATTTGTAGGATGAATATAGGGAAATATGTTGATTTGGTACTTAAATGGTAATTATTTTGACACTGGAAGAGTCAGAAAACTATTGTAGATCAGCCTTACGGGAACTTAGAATGTAGAGGATCATAACACAATACCGTAAGGCATTTTGTCCAATGTGCTGACAATTCTGCTGATTTCCATTCCTCAGTAATTACATTACTATTAAAATAGAAGCTCCTCACAGCAGCCAGAATAGACTAGAATGTTGCAAGAAATCATAAAGTAAAAGGTAAAAGTTCCTAATTTATTTTAAATTATATGTATAATAGAAATAATGTCAAATAACCTATGTGAAATAACATTGCAATGACATTCCCTGGAGAGAGAAAGTGCAATGCAATTTTTAAATGTCCATAGAAATTACTACTGTATAAAAATGGCACTTGTCTTTCTTTTGTTGTTTATCCTTCATTGCATTTTTAAATATGCTCTTGCAAAGTAATGCTATATGCGTATTTCAGATATTAGAAATTAACACTGGGATATTCTGAAAAATAATGCATAAATACTTCAAATTAATAAATGGGTCTTTAGGTGTAATTAAATGCAAACCAACAATCAATAGATAATTTTCTAGTCCAAATGAAATCTTACACTTATGCAAGTAATACTTTAATTATATTTTCCATCAATAATTTCTTGTAATTAAACTCTATGTTAATAATTACCTTAGCTATTATACTTTGGCTCCTCCTACCAACTTGCTTCTATTATCTGGTATAATTATGGTATAACAGTTTTCTCTCAACACAGTTTTGTGCACGTTTTGAGAAGGATATGTAACAATTAGAAACCAGCATGATCCAAATTCTATTTTTCAAAAGACTACTGAAATGAGTTACTTATGCTGACATGTTCTGTCTTAGTGGAATAGATGCCAGACATGTAGTTTCTCATGCAATTTGTGCAAAGAATATCTTGTTTTGCAGCTGGACCCCTCCAACTGTGAGAAGTTTTTGTTTTTTTCTTTGTAATTAAGGAATTCAATGTAGCAGGCTTTCCATGTATATATGTGTACAAAGAAAATGTGATTACCCAAGTCCAGAGCGAACTACTTGCTTTCAGTCTCAGTAAATCACCAGTGCCTGACATACAGCAGAGCCTGTTGAGCATTCATCAGACTGATTGGCCACAGCTGGACACACTGTGCCCCATCATCTCCCATGTGATATCCTTGGTCATTGTCTCAGCAACAGATGACCTAATAATAAAAAGAATAATAACTGGTTTACAATACTTGATGCTAGCTGTTATCTTCTGATTTATGTATAAGCCAGAACTGTTGTCTGAGCTAGTTGTTCTGTCATTTCCTTGGTTCACCACTTTTACAACACCCTATCTGCAACCTTCCATTCAAGCGTTGCAGTTTGGTCACATTGAGAGAAATGGTTTGATGTCAGATTCTTTTCAATAACCTTGGTTTTTGTTTTCAAGTAAGCTGACTGATGATTGAAAATTCAACCAAAAGAGCTTGTGATTTTTATTTACTATTTGCTGCATTAAAAGATGGTGCTGCTTAGTTGTGTAACTGATTTGAAAGCAGTGCTATCAATGTATGGATAAGCTTCTTTCCATTTTGAGGTGTTTGATACAGCCTCTTTTAGCTGCTGGGTTTTTTATGGGGTTATTATCAGCATGGGAGCAGTTAAAAATTCCTTCTGTTAAATTTTCTTTTACTTAAGTATTAATGATTAATAATAAATTGTGCTGAAGAAAGCAGCAGAAACTGTGTTGGGGTACCCTCATTTGTTATTTCTGGAGATGAAAAAGCAGAGAGTATATCATTTTGATCTGTCTTTGTAAAATTGGTGGTTTATTGAATGGAGTTTTAGTGCAGATTAACACAGATTTATGAGTGCATTATTGTTGAAAATGTATTTGTAAACTATACAGAAGCTGTGTATTTAGCTTATGTTACTCTTTACAATACTAATCAATTTGCTAATACATAAAAATGATCTTTGTAAATTTATTTTTCAAAATACCATCTTGCACTTTAGGTAGATTTTTTTAATTTTAGTTATGTTGTATTACTGTCTGTTTGGATCCTTGCTCACGTTTTTGAGATATTTCCTTCAACAGGTGGTTAATGCCATTGAAGGCATAACCTCTCCTATCAATTAGTCTTATAAAAGAAGTTGTAATGTTAGTTGATCGTAGAGTTTTAGGAAATCTTCAGTTTAGAAATAGTATTGTTAAAAGTTCAAAGAAAATATTGCTAGAAATATAACTATATGCAATATTAAATATCTATTCAATAATTTTATAATACTGCCTCTAAATTTATTTGCTTCTGAATCATATGAAATATTATGTTGAAGTTCATTTTCAATGTTTAAAACAAAAGAAATTTTAAAAAAAGCCCCAAACTGGTTTTTTTAAATAATTTATTTGTGAAAATATTTCATTTTCTTTATATTTAAGTTTTACTGGGTAATGTCTTTGAAATTTATTTTACTTGGGCATTTCTCAGTGAAATATATTTTCCAATATGCTCTTTGTCCCTATAAAATTGTAGTTTTGTTAATTGGAAATCTTCTAATAAAAGCTGCAGGTTGCTTTCAATTGAAGAATGAATCTTACAAAAAAATTTTGAAAAATAATGGAAGACAAAAGTTTTGATTAAATATTAAATATATGTCTGAATTATTACTTCTTTTCTTATTGTAATATGGCTGATTGATATCTTCAATATCTTCTACATTTCAGTAGAGTGATCTTCCTATTGCATAAGCTATAACTGAAGTATTATTGAAGCAACTGAAGACACTGCAAAATAGATCAATCAAAACTTCCATCTTTTCCTGTGAAGATATGAAAAGTGTGTGTGTATTTGAGTGTATGTGTTTATATGTGTGTGTATGTGTGTTTAGAATAAAGCAATAACTTCAATAAGCGCAAACAATTCACAATTGATCATGAAGTTTATTTTCTCATGAAAATAATAATGGAATGCATTTCTTGAATATTTATTTTCTATTGTTCAGTTTGCATTTTCTTTATTTTCATTTGTACATGTTGAGAACGACTTTGTGCATACAGTTAAGTACTCAGTAGGCTGTCAAATACACATTAGGTATGTGTGATATTAAGTGAAAGAAAATCCTGAAAAAGGTTTACAAAAGATACCATTATTCATTTCTTTTTACACATGTACTGTATATAGGTTGGAATTTGATCTTTACTAGAATTGTTTCAAAATCATGGTTCATGTAGCTAATAGGTGTTCTGTGTTTTTTTTTAATATACAATTTCTAGCATGAGCCAAAGTCAGGAGGATTTAATCAGTTGAAGTAATTTTAATCAACTTCAGTATATGACTAGTACTTTGTGCATGTGTCTGTGTGGATATATATATATATATATATATATATATATATATATATATATATATATATATATATATATAATCCTCATTCAGCATTCATTTTTCCATGCTGGCATGGTTTGGATGGTTCAACAAAAGCTGATGTGTCTGAGGATTGTGCCCAGATCCAGTGTTTGCTTTGACATAGTCTGTACAGCTAGATACTCTTCCTAACATCAACCATTGTACAGTGTACTGGTGAGGTCCCCAAGTTTTCACTAGACAAGATATCTTAATTGTGTATTGATGGAGGTGAAAGTTTGATAGAGGGACAGGAAGAGGTGTCTTGCTGAAGAGGAAAATTTAGAGCTTCCCAAGATGGAAGTGAGCATAATGGTGAGGCTACATCCCAAAGGTGCTAGGTGATTATGAGAGAGAAAGAATGGATATAGAGGAATAGGAAGAGTGGGTAGGTAAGTTAGCAAGAGTGTGCAAAGAGTGTCCCAAAATTTACTATTTCAATGAAATCAGGCAAACAAAAAAACTGACAATTTTATGATTATTACTTAATTATGACACCAAAACAAATGGATTATAAATTTTATGTCAAAACTTAATTGAAAATTTTCAACATGTGCTCTGTTTATACCCTGCAAATTTCAAATCTATTCTTAGCATTGTGAAATACATTTTGAAGCATTTCAGGAGTTATCTCTTGCACAACTAACAGAATACATTCTTTAAAAGTTTAGCTGTAGTAAAACATGTAGTTATAATTAGTATGTGAAACAAAATGGTAAATCTAAGATCTGTTATAGTATGGAAGTAGTTGTAATTTTTGTAGCCTTAATTGTTTGCTATATCTAGAAGTCATTTTACTGAATGTGGATGAAAATTTGCTAATCACTCCTCTATTTCATTTTATTTTTCCCTCTGTGCCTTTTGTCTATGCATAACTTGAATATGCTAACAAGAGAGTGTCTATATGATTGCTTGGCCTGTGAGAAATAATTGCCATATGTGCCTCAAATCACATCTTTAAAAAGAAAATGGATGCACTGGTTAATCTGGTTCTCAGTTTCATTCACACAGTAAAAAGGTTGGCATGGTCATAGCTGTAGTTCCTTTAATTATTGATTTGTTTGATCAGAGTGGAGCTGAGATGAATCAGCAGCATAACTTTGAAAAACATTTAACTTCAGTTAAATTTCTTAATAATAATTGTCCTCGAACTATGCAGATGATTGAAAAGTCAAAACGAGAGAGAATAAACTACATTAAAACTTCAACTGTGATTGATTCTATATTGAAGTATAATTTAAATGTTGGTTTCAAATTTTGGCACAAGCCCACCAAGTTCAGGGAATGGGGGAAGAGGTTAGTTGATTACATCGATCCCAGTCCTTAACTGGTGCTTATTTCCTTGACCCCGAAAGGATGAAAGGCAAAGTCAACTTTGGCAGCATTTGGACTCAGAACATAGAGACTGATGAAATGCTGCTAAGCATTTTGCCCAGCATGCTAACAACTCTGCCAGTTTGCTTGCTGTCTTGAATAAATCAACATTGTAAGGAAATAAACCGTATTCATAAATATAATAAAGAATACTAAACTTTACACTGAACTGTTACTTTTAACACACCTCTCACCAAAATAGATATAGAAATAAATGAGGCAAAAATATGAATTAGTTTACTAGATAAAAAGTAGTAGTTGAAGGAAATTAATATGTAAATGATACATAAAATAACCAGCTAGAGGAGATGTCTTCTTGGGGTTAAAAAACCACAGTAGAGTTTGCTCAAAAGGACAGCCATGGCTACTAATATTACTATACATTCTATTTTTATAGAAATAACACTATGATCATAGAATATCATTTTCCTAATTTTTTTTACAGTTGTCTTAAAATGAAACAATAAGTTAACGAGCAATTAGAGATTTGTGATTACAATGTCATGATTTCAAGCATTTTCATCTATACTGTTTTACTCTTAGTAATGCTTATTAATCTACTTATTGAGATATTCTAATTTGTAAAATCGCTGTCAAATGACATTCTGGGCTGAAAGATTTCATTTACTTAAACATTTATAACTAAAATTTTCTCAACATTTCAAACTATGATATCTTTTAAATATATTGATTATTGATTGGTGTGTGTATGTAGATATATGGCATTTATACTGACACATGCTTATTCCCACTTGAAACTCTTCTTTCAAATCTTACTCCTATTCCGTTTCTTTCAATTTCTCTCTCCCTCTCTCTCTTTCAGGGAGCAGTGCATTTTCAGGAAGGCAATGAATTTGAAGTTCTCATCAACATCACTGCTCCTACAGTAGAAGATGCCTATTCTGTCCATATTGAGCTGGTTGAATATAAAGAGGGACTTTTGCTTCAGTTGGTGAGGCATTTTCCTTATTTGTTCTTTTTTTTTTTAACTTAAAATGATTTCTGTAATGGGAATTTAATCTCACATATAATCTTATATGATTTTTATAAATATTTCCTGTTCCATTGTTGTTAGAAGACATTTATATATAAACTGATAAACTTTTGTTATCCTTGGCTTCATTTTTTTTTTACTTTTCAAAATAATTAGTTACTAAATTTCATTACCTTATTATAATTTTTGACATTGTTTAATTATTTTTATTCATATTTTCAGAGTTAAAGCTTCAGATAATAAACAAATAGTATAAACCGTTGAGTTTAAATACTGAAGTTTATTATAAAAATCAATTTGAATTATTTTACTACAAGCACAAAATTCTATTTTATTTGAAACTATACATCAATAAATGCATAAATGAAAAAAAATGATGCTTGTTGAAGTTATATAGTTTCCTCTCATTAAAACCTCTAAAATACTTACATACATACATGCACATACTCATAAGTACATTCAATTGGAAAAATCTAGTTACACGAAAAAAAAACAACCTTTTTCTACTTCTCATTATACTTTGCTTCATTTTGAAAAACTTTGTGTATATTTGTGAAGTGTTATATATTTAATTCAAATAGCTGAATTCAATAAGCACTTAATAAATTCATACCATGCTTGAAAAATAATTTTACAGGTATTATTATTATAATATTTTTACTATAGTTGTTTGGAAGTTATATTAAGTATTTTACTAAAGTGGGTGCATACTTCATGTAAGCCAAATAATTCTATTTAATTAAATTTATTTTCTTATGAGAACATCTTTTATGTAAATGTAGAGGGTATTCACCAGACTGGAATGTTGTAAAGAAGGATAAGGTTTGGTGTGCTATGGAGAGACTAAGAGAAAAATGAAAGGCACAGAATTTGCTGTGGTAGAATGAGACTTGAATGGAATATGTCATAAGGGAATTCCTTGAAGGATGAAATGAGACAAGTTGATGTTCTTGATAAAAATAAGGAAAAAGCAGAAAAGATATATGATGTTGAAGGGGAAGGCAGCATGGAGAGCAATCTACTTCTAGAATTGGCAGAGAAAACTTAGATGTTAAGAAACCGGGAAGAGTAATGAAGTTAAAAGCAGGATAGCCAATGACAATTGAATGAAATATGTTAAAGGCAGCACAAAGTTGGGGTGTAAAGAAAATAATGAAGATCTGCCCATTAGTAGTGGAAGAAGACCATTTCCCAGCAGACTAGGAGTTTTCTCTCGTGCTTCTGTACAATGAGAAAGGTAATCCCTTTGACTATTACTCATAAAGTGCAATAAAGTTATTGAAGGTAACAGGGTGTTAGAAAAGGAGATGAGGAAGAAAGTGGAATCAGAGAGAAGGATGACCAATGCAATTTTTTTTTTTTTTTTGCATGGTACTTACTAGAAAAAGTACAGAGACTTGAGGAGGAAGTTGTTTCTTGTGCATTTTTTTTTTCTTGATTTGGAAAAACCTTCCAATAGGTTCCCTCATGAAGTAATGACTTGGACATTAAGAGAGGAAGTTAGGAGTAGCAGAATGATTGATTAAAATATTAATGTTGAGGTATGAGAGAATAAGTACAGTTGTGAGAAGAAAAGGCAGGAATAGACATGATATTGAAGTGAAAGTTTTAGTGTCACATGGGTCAATATTAGCCCATTACTATTTGTAGATTTTAGATGGAAGTTTAAGGTGTATAGAATGACCCATTGCAGTAGTTGCTGTACACAGGTGAGCTAGTGTTAATACTAGAGAGTTTGATTGGTTTGTAGGAGATGATTCGGTGGAAGGAATGTATGGAAGCAAAAGATAGAAAGGAGAATATTGGAAAGACAAAGGTGATGACAAGTGGTAACCCATATGGTGAGTGGGAAAGGCAGAAAGTGTATTGGGTTAAACTCCATTAAATGTACAATATGCACTGAGTGGGTTCGTGAAAAATGTAGTTGTGTGAGAGGGATATTAAAGTTCTATCTAAATTTAAGTGTAAAGAGAATATAGAGAGAATTGCTGAAGTGGGTCTTGCAAAAGAAATAGAGATGAAAGGAAATTATGAACCATTTTGTTACATAAGAAAGTGGATTGGAATCACTGTCAGTGGTTACAGTGAGACGTGCATGACAGAAGCTCCTGGAATTGGGTGGTATACTAATGAGTGATGGAATATACTGCAAATGCAAGATGTGCTTGCATTTATGATAGTGTGAGATATTGGATAACGGATGAGGAGCAACAGAAAAGATTGGAAAGAATAGAAATGAGAATGGTTTGGAGTGTCCCTAAGAAAGAGCAGGACAAACAACAAATTTATGATAATGATGGGAATAGAGCCAGAGATAGATAGTGTTTCAAGAAATATACATTTTGGTCATGTCCTGAGGAAGGATGAAAATGACGGGGTAAGAGAATTGATGAACATGGAAGGAAGCAGATGGAGAAGAAGACTGAGGAAGACAGATAAAGTTGATGGAAGAGGATATGAGAAGAAGATTGGTATGGTGGGGCTGTAGAGGATAGAACTAATCAAAGATTCCCATGGGGGCCCACAAAGCTAACTTCGCAGTTCACAAAGAAAATGGTCTTAAAATACTTTTGTTGTAATTAGTAACAAAAAAGAGTAAATGCATAACTTGATGATAGTAAATATATATTGCTAATGCAGGAGAGCAAAGGTGGTAGCAGCAGTAAAAGAGATGGGAGGTCAGTATTTATTGGTAGGTTGTTGGTTATAGTATATTGGTAAATAATGACTAGGCAATGAATTGATAGAGTTGTTGGCACATCATTTGAATACCTTGTGGTATTTATTCTGGCTTTTTATGTTCTGGATTCAAATTTTGCCAAAGTCAGTTTTGCTTTTTATTCTCCTGTGGTCTATAAAGTACCTACCTAGGTGGAATTGTTTGAGTATCTGAATTTATACCAGTTATTTGCATTGTGAGATTGAATCCTGCTTGTTGGTAAACTTAATCTGTTACTTGATTTAATATAAGAATCTGGTCCTTGAATGCTTTTAGAAGAGTCCACTATATTTTAAGCACTTGAACCAGGTCTCAGTTTTGAGTTACTTTTATTCTTCTATTTTATCAATCACAAAGGCCCTGGAAAGTATTGTAGATAGTTAGTTTTAAAATGTTTGACTATTTTTTCTTTTCATTTATGTAGTTTCATATATATATTCCTTCTCTTTTTTTTTCAGTATCAAAGACCACTGAATGGACATGTGCCTGGTCTAAAATGGGTTTTCCTAACAGTAGGCATTTCTACAATGATATCATTCTTCTTTGCTTTGATTTGTGCTAATTCATGGAATAAATCCCAGGGGTTTTTAGATGTTAGTGGTCAGCCTACAGAGTGCTATGATATGACACAACAGCCCATGATGTATAGATCCCGCAACAGTATGTATTTAGCATCACAGGGTGGTGACCTACCTCTTCATGCTGAAGAAGAAGCTGACAACAATCAAAATGAAGATACATTAAAAGGTGTTCCGGAGATGCCTGAGGAAGAAGAAGCCGAAGCTCTTAGAATGGTAAGCACTTATCTGTTATCTTCTGAGGAAAGAGATGTTTACTGTTAGTGTTTCCATAAGAAGCTAATTTATCTTTCGATATTTTCTTTTATTTGAAGTTTGTTTATTTTAAAAATAATTTTGGTTAAAGGTGTTTGAGTTATGTTGAAAATCTTTTTCGCATGCTAATATTTAAATTAAGAATTAAATTTTTTTCTAGTTTTGTTTTTACTTTAAATGATAATGCTCTTGTTAGTGTAGTTAAAATCATGGTGAGGCACTCATTGTTTCCCTGTTTGTGTTTATATTTTAAGATTAGACAATGGGACACATTTTATGCTTTCCTTAAATATACGTTTTGGCAAAGCAATGACTGCTTTGTACTTCTTATTTATGTGAGAAATCTAAACAAAAAGAGAGTATTGGAAAAAATAAAAGAAAAAAAGCAATTAAGATACTCTCAACAGTGTATCATCGATAAATAGCATGTGTTTGGCCTCACAGGGTGGAGGTATGCTACTACTTCATGCAGAAGAAGAAGAAGCTGACATCTACCAGAATGAAGATACATTAAAAGGTGTTCCCGAAATGCCAGACGAGGAGGAGGCAGACACTCTTAGAATGGTATGATATTGCTACTGAAGTTTTCGAATTCAAATAGATATTGGTCGTCTACATCTCCTTGCCAAAATGTTTGAAAATAAAGATCCCAGTTCAAATATTTAGGTTGATGGTTTTTGTTGTATATATTTTTGTCAACTTTAGGTATTGATTATATGAATTTAGGTTGGCAGTCTTTTCCAGTTCCCTGCAAAAATTAGTATCATATAAAAAAGCTTTAAACTTTTATTAGGGAATTTTGGGGGAGAAATCAAGTGATAGGATAGATTTCAAATAGATATTATCATACCATAAGCTTCAAATAAATGAAATGATGGCAATCTGGATTGTTCTAAGTTGATAAATAATTAGACTTCAATGAAAATTAAAACTGAGTATAGATTTCAAGAAATATTAGTGATTTATGATGATAGGAAAAAAAAAAGTATATTTATATTATTATCATTAAACATAATTAAAAATTAAATGTTTTGTATTGAGCATGTAAAAGTATCTAAAATTTACTATAAGTAAAGAATGAATTTCTCACATACATATGAGTCATTAAGATAACATCTTTTGAACAACAAAACCTCCTTAATCCTTAATAATAGTTTGGAAAGTAGTCATCATTAAATTTTGGAGTGTTTCATAACCAAAGTGAAGTTTTCAGCTACTTCTCTAAGTAATGCAATAATTTAAATATGTAAGCTCTTCATTATGTTTTAAAATTTCTCTTAGTACAGTCCATCTTGTATTCTTAATATATGAAAACAGCACTTTGCAAATGACAATCACCTTTCCATGAACTTAGAAGCATGAAAGCAGATCAACAGAATTATGCATGTGGAAATGCTAAACACACTCACACACTTTCCCTATCTTTCTCTTTCACATATGTACACTTGTGCATTGTTGCTTATACTACTGAGTTTAATACATCATGTTTTATGCTGCCACATTTGAAAATGATAATATAGAAAAAAGAAGTGA
Source organism: Octopus bimaculoides (assembly GCF_046866305.1). Taxonomy (NCBI): domain Eukaryota; kingdom Metazoa; phylum Mollusca; class Cephalopoda; order Octopoda; family Octopodidae; genus Octopus; species Octopus bimaculoides. Next base: position 59,094,739 of record NC_142930.1, on the reverse strand, counting down.
AATTCCTTTTTACATTACATCTTTATTTCTCACCTTCTTACCTTTTTCTCCATTGAAAAAAAAAAAAAAAAAAAACCATGAAAATTATTTTTGTGTTGAATATTTATAGATAGGTGTAAATTTTACATTTTACAGTATTTTCTCTGAAATGCGTTTTTGCTGTTGATATTTGCAGTATGAAGGAAACAATATAAAAAGTACAAGAGTAATTTTAATGATTAAGTTAGGTTGCTGTATGTTAATGAGTTTCTTCCATGTTAGTTGAACACTTTTTTACTTCATGGAATATCTTTATTTCAGCAAATTTTAAATAATATAACAATGTAAACTTATTGAACTTAAGAGGCACTATCATCATGTGAACACTCAGTAATTTTGAGCATTTAGACTTTATAAAAACTAAACATATATTTTGTTTAATTTTATTTTTGTCTTTATATCTGCTTTTACCATGCCAGCATGGGTTAGATGAGATTTCTTGGAGCAGTATTCTGTAGCAAGATACCAACTCTTCATTGTTCCCATGTTAGATACTGTTGAAAAGTTGAAGTAGATATTGTGTATTAGAGACATGAGAAATGTCTCTGCAGCACAACTGTTGTCATTATAAAGCATAGGAAGAGGACACACACACACACACACATATCAATGCATATATATGTGGGTGTGTGCATATGCATGTGTATGTACATGTGTGTAAATATGTATGTGTGTCAATGTCTATATGTATATATGAATGCATGCATGTATATATATAGATGTGGGTACGAGACACATTAAGCCTTCAGCTTTTCTTGAACTCAGGCATTGTTTCTAGTATCCATTTTTGCTTTGTGTTGCTTGTCGATATCTTAGTACATTCTGAGCAATCTCATGTGCCTCAAAGTTATCTCTAATCAAGTAATGGTAAGTTACATCGATGAATCTTTTTGAAACTCCCACCTTAACTCTCTTTACACTTGGATTGCTACCCAGTAGCACTAATATTGCTATTAGTATCCAGTTTGAATAAATTTCCTTTGTTCAAATCTTAGTTTTCCTCCCTTCATTATTTTTAATTTGTTAAATTTGAAAAGAAATAAAGAAATGAAGATTGAGTTATCAGCTGTCGAAGTATGCATACTTTTTTTTTGAGACACCCTGTATAATATATATATATATAGATATGGAAGTTTAGATTTAGGTACATATGTGTGTGTTTGTATGTTTGTGTGTGTGTATATATTTGTATATATATATGTATATATATATATATATATATATATATATATATATATGTATGGAAGTTTACATGTAAGTATATATGTGTGTGTATGTATGTTTGTGTATGTGTATATATATATATATATCATCATCATCCTCATCATCATTTAACGTCTGTTTTCCATGCTAGCATGGGTTGGACGGTTCGACCAGGGTCTGGGAAGCCAGGAGGCTGCACCAGGCTCCATTCTGATCTGGCAGTGTTTCTACAGCTAGATGCCCTTCCTAACGCCAACTACGTGAGTGTAGAGGATGCTTTTTACATGCCACTGGCACAGGGGCAAGAGAGGGCTGGTAACGGCCACGATCAGTTGGTGCTTTTTATGTGCCACCGGCATGGAAGCCAGTCTAGGTGGCACTGGCATCGGCCACATTTGGATGGTGCTTTTTACATGCCACTGGCACGGGTATCACAACTACAATTTCCATTTGATTTTCATTTTGATGTTTATGTACTTGACTCAATAGGTCTCTTCGAGCACAGCAGGTTGCCCTACAATCCAAGGTACTTTTGAATGGGCTGGGGCTGGTTACGCAAAACCGGGGTGGTTTATACAGGGATGATGCCTTATTCATCACCCCTAGTAACAATAAATCAATCATTGAAAGAATGAGAAAGAAAATTAGAAAATGTTTAAGAAGCTTCAACTTAAGTATTATATATGAATATGGTACTAAGATAGTAAATTTTTTGGACACTACTCTAAACATAGACTTTAAATTGTACTATCCCTATAGAAAAGAGAACAAGGTTACAATGTATGTGAATAAATTATCTAATCACACACCCCTCCCGAATGTATTAAAATCAATGGTAAAAGGTATTTCTGATAGAATTTGTAAGCTATCTTCAAATATTGATATTTTTAATTCCCATTCATAACACTACAATGTTGCTTTGTCTAAAGCGGGATATGACTGGAAAATTTATTTCCTCAGTCCTGGAAGGCCGAGTCATTTTTATAGAGAAATTAATAATGATGTTAGTAATAGTTAGTCTACTAACTTAATCAGTGGTGATGAAATACTAAATGAAAGACCATCCTACATACCTAATATTTTAAGTAATAAGGAAAATAATAGAGTACATTTTGATAGGAGACTACATACTAATACTAGCAGAAGACCTAGGTTAGATAAAAGTAATGGCAATGTAAATGATATAGTTACTCTACAAAATAATAAGGATTCCACAAAAAAATATGCAAAACTATAAATCATAATATTGTCCTAGAGAATAATAGTAATCAAAAGGTATCCTGTACTTACTTACACAATAAATTTAAAAGTAAAAATCCTGTCTGGCTCAATATCCCTTTCAAACATGCAGTATCCACAAATATATACAAAAAATTTATGGCTATTTTACAAAAAAATTTCCCTTCTTCCAACAGATATTTTAGAATCCTTTCATCTAATACAGTCTGAATCTCATACTCAACCCTCCCTAATATAGGTACAATCATAGCTAGGTTAAATAGAAAGAACATAAGATTAGCCAGAATCATTGAAAATAAGAATGGTGGTAATAGTTATAGAAATGTCAATAATAATTTAATCAATGTCAATAATAACATTACCAATAATTATAGAAATGGAAGTGGAAATAACAATGACAATAGCAATTATGAAGGTAACAGCAATATCCTTAGTCTTGTCAACCATAACTTAAACTAACATAATGAATATAGTGGTATTGATGCTGGAAGTACAATTGAAATAAATAGTAGTAGCACCTCTACTGATAATAATGTGAATTATGGGTCTAGTTCATATATGGAATTAGAAAATATTAGTATGCCTGATCCTGCGAGAATGATTCTATCTGATTGCATGATGGAAATGGAGTTAGATAGTAACAGAAGTGATCATAATGAGCCTGATAACAGAATTAATAATAGGGGAAATAATATTAATGTGAATAATTGTAACAACAATAATTTTAATCTTAGAAATAATATTAGTGTTGTTGATATTTCCACTAGTTGCAATTGTAGAAATAAGTCCCGTTATCCATTATTAGGTCGATGTCTCACTAGAAACGTAGTATATAAATGCACAATAAGTACTATAACTGATAATGATATTTACTTGGGGTGTACGATTAATTTGAAACAGCATATATATAACCACCTGTCATCTTTTAGACTTAAACATAAGGCAAATTGTATGTCGTTATCAAATAAAATTTGGGAATTAAAGGAAAGTGGTACCAGTTTTGGCCTTAAATGGGAAATTATAAGAAAAGCCCATCCTTGTAGAAATAGCAGATATGGATGTGAACTATGTTCCATGGAAACATATGAAATTTTTAGACTTAGAAACAATTCTAACCTGATTAATAACAGATTAGACCTTAGAGTATTGTGTACCCTGTTCCACTCACACTTTTAGATATTTTAAAAAGTAGCAAACTTATATAGTGTGGTATTTTAACTCTACCATGTTTATCTTAGGCTATAATTAGTACATATTTAAATTGAAATTGAACTTTTCTAGTATATTTTTGATCTCTCACCTTAATGTATAATCTTCCTGTGAAAACTAAAATTTTAACTTTATCCATGGATGGTATATGGTTTTACATATGTGTGTATATGTGTGTGTGACTGAACACTATTCAATTTTTTTTTTTCTCCGTGTTTTTCTCCTTGTCTCCGTATTCTTTCTGTTGAAGAGCGTAGCTCGAAACGTCAAAGACTTTCCGTATTCCCGAGCGTCATACTAATACATCCTTTTGTTATTTACACCACCTGTCCTCGTCTGTTGTTGTTGTTTCATACATTCTCCCTCCTCTATATATATATGTATATATGTATACATATATATGTATATATGTATATATCAGGTCAACCCATAAGTTCTGTCCGAATTTTGCATGGAATCAAGTACCCTGACCTCCTAATATGCTGCAAATCCCTTATTTTGGTTCAGAAAAAAATGAGTGGGGGGGGTACTCCCCTCCCCAATCTCGGAATCATTGGAAATTTCTTTTTCGTTGAATAAATTCCTGTGACCTCCTAATATTGCAAAATTAGGTTACTTAAGGTGAGCCTGGTAACTGATGGTTTTGGGGTCTTGTTTGTAACTTTTGGTGAACCATGGTGCAACCAACAACATGGTAAAAATCCCTGTCATTAACTTGGTGTGGATGGGTAATATCAAATAATTAAATCACAACATATATTTGAATTAGACATGAAAAAAATTGAAATATTATCATCACTTACATGGAAAAATTGAAATATCTTTCAGTATTTTATAAGGTAAAATCTTTAATTATTAATTAACACATTATTATCTTATAACAGCAGTGCAATGTGTACTTGAGCAAATGACTTTCTTCCAAGTTACTCCAGTACATCCAGCTGTATAATGAGTTCGAACAACTACTGGGAAGTTAACCATGTTGCAGAGTGGGGAGTATTATAATCTCAGTCATTTATATGAGAAGCGGGTTAAGCTCTTGCTTTATAAGTGCTAGGATTTGTAACACACCTAAGCATTGTTATGGTATTGTTTTAAACCATGCTGCCAAAACAATTAAGACTTGCTAATATATAAGAAGATATTTCCATCATATCACTTGATTATTTATTTTATTAAATTTTTATTGTCCACTTTTCCCTGCCTGCTTGGGTTGGAAAAAATTCATTGAGGCAGACTTTCCACTACTGATGCCCTTCTCATCAACAAGCATCACTTGTTTTCAAGCAAGGGACTATTCCTCTATGGCCATATATGTTTGCCTTTCTAATTTGGAAATGAATAGTATCGCTTGTCAGATAGTGATGCTTGTTTACAATTATGTGGTGAGAAGACAAGGGATACACTCAAGCACACACACACACACACATATATATGACAGGCTTCTTTAAGCTTCAGTCTAGTAGATTCACCCATAAGACTTTGATTTGCTTGGTGCTTCTCCTGAGTACAATGCATTAAGACTGAACCTAAAACCACATGGCTGGAAAGCAAGCTTCTTAAAGATGTAGCCAGGCCTGTACCTATACACAGCTATTCCTAGATCAACCATTTTGAAGAGGAATAATGCTTTGTTTTGTGGCCTTTTTATTTCAGCACATATCTATCTTTTGGAATTCTTTGTTTTCATTGCTGTTCTCTACACAGCGTCTAATAAATCGCATATGTTTATGTTAAACTAATTTAAACGTTTGCTATGAGGCAAGTTCTGCTTTGCCTAAACTATATTCCTGCTATTCCAACAATAAATCAATGAAAGTCAATATAACCCATCTTAACTATAGTGAATTTGTGCCTAGCCAAAAGGAATTGTAATCTAACTAGCCCATGCATTCTTCAGTAGAATTCTGAGAATACATTCTTTTCTTATGCAATATGTATTAACTGCAAATTGTTAAAATTATTTGGCATGACTATGTTTCAGAATTTCCCTTCACAGCAATATAGTTTCTGCTTTTGTCACACCACAGACCATCTTGTGCTGTAACCTTGAGCTGACTAATAATACTTTGTGAATGAATTTTGGTAGAAAAACATTTTGGAAGCCAGCTTTTATTTCTCTTTGCCCATCTTAATTTTGATGCCACTTAACAAAAAACTGGCGCTTTTTCTTTATGTTCTGTAACATAGTCGTTTATCAAATAGAGCTGGACAAAATAACAGTTTTAAAAATTAGTTTTGGGTTTGATGAGTAATTAAACTGTTGATTGTAGTGCCTCAATATGGCCAAAACAAGTAAAGGAATAAAAGTATAAATGTGCAATATTCTGGCCTAAATATTTGGCATTTATGAATCAATTTATTGTTGTGTTATTTATGTGTGCTTGCTGTGAACATGCACTAACAGGAGCATGTGTACTCACAAAATAATTCTTTATTATATTGATTATATAATTAATTGATTATGTTCAACTCCAAACAAAATTCTTCAGAAAGTATTAATTTGATAATCATTCACAATATTTTTGGAAGATTATTTTTATTCAACTTACTGTTTTATCTGAAAGAGAATCTACAATTAATTTCTTCACTATTATTGTTTCATTTCAATAAATCTTATATTTTGTTTTAGTTATAAAACATCTCTTATAAATTATGGGCCTTTCTAAAAGTCCTTTTGATAGTACTTTTGGAATAGACTTTTATTTTTCAGAATTAGTCATAAAATGCAACAACAGAAAAATACTTATTTTTTAAATAATTTTTAGAGAGATTAA
>NC_142930.1:59078272-59083272 GCF_046866305.1 Octopus bimaculoides | reverse complement strand
GCAATATATTTTTATTCATGAAAATCAGACATATTTGTTGATCAGTTTTTCCACTTAGCTATCATTTTCTCATATCAGACTCTCAGCTATGATGTTGTACCTCTTTTCACCTTAAATAAGTACTGTATTTTATTTGAGCAATCTAGTAGTGTGACTGTGGAAGCTAGGTTGCAGAGTTTTAACTTGGAGTAACTGAGAGTTGCTAACCGAGTAACCATCTTAGAGATAGCTAGGTTGCTGAGAGTAAACTAATTTAAAGAGACTGGGTACATAATGAATACTGATTTAGCTGTGAACCAAAAAATCTCAACAATATCAAAGCAATATATTTGTTCAATAGATTGAGTAGGTAGTCTGTATTGAGTGGTCAAACAAAAAATGTTTACATAAATTGTTAGCAATATTGAGTTGACTGACCAAAAAGTAAAACTAAAATTGTGCACCAGATATGCAGTGTAATAGCAGTAATTGATTGTATATTAGGGGCTACTTACTTTGATGACTGACTAGAAATTGTAGATAAATTTAACAATCAAGCTCACTGGTTCTTAAACATGGATGGTAGCACCCTTTGACAACAATACTAACTCACAAGGGGTCGCAGTATTAGGTTTGTACTTACATTTTAAATATATTTTCAAAAAACACCTTTGTCTAAATTGAGAATAGGACATTGTGATAAAGCAATTAAAAAAAACTTATTAATGAAGCTCTAAGGTTCAATAGAATTTTGCTGGTGGCAAATAAAAAGCACCTTTTGAGCGTTGGGCTTCACAGAGGTAATGTGACCAATGTCAGTATCATGTAACTAATACTTGTGCTAGTGTCATGCAACTTGAACCTGTGGCAGTGTCGCACAATTAGCACCTGTTCCAGTGTCATACAACTAGCACCTGTGCCAGAGGCTTCAATCATTGTGCCTCATGGATGCAATGATAAATGACAGGTCTTCAGCAACATCCTGTGCTTGAGTAGAAGACTCATGAAGTGAAATAGTAGCCATAGCAGATACTGGTGTCATGCAGCTGGCATCTCTGCCGGTGGCACTGAAAAAGCACCCATTACACTCTCAGAATGGTTGGTGTTAGGAAGGGCATCCAGCCATAGAAGCCATGCCAAATCAAACTGGAGTCAGGCGCAGCTCCTCAGCTGGCCAGCCCTGGTCAAACTGTCCAACACATACCAGCATAGACACCAGATGTTAAATGATGATGATGAAATCCTTACCTTTTTTCACACTAGTCTATGGAAAAACCTAAAAAGCGGTAGGCACTGGATGGATAATGTAAAAAAATGAATAATGAATTACATTGCAAAATTAAAACTGTCTGATTAGATTGAATTATTGTTTTGTTTTGTTTTTTGCTACTTCTTGCAAAATATGGGGAGGGTATTTATAAAATGCCATTCCATGAAAGTGGGCACTAAGTTATAAAATTTTAGAAACACTAACCTAGTTGACATAACCTAGTTTGTGCTAGTGGAGGTGTTAGTGATAGCTTTGAGAATGGTCGTTCAGAGACACACTGACATGGAATCCATATATACTGAGATGATATGTTGCATTCCAAATTATGTTGAAATGGATAAATATTGAAGATGAACATGTCTTGCTTAAAGTTCTAGAGGTGAATTTAATTATTTTGTTTGCTGAATTTTTAGCACAAAATTCAGTTAAATGGTTTTTTTTTTTCCACTTGAAAATTCAGGAAAAAGGATATTGAAAATAAATTTTTATCCACGTACAACTTTATTCTCTGGGTATATAGGTACACTTTAAACTGATGCTTCATTTCATTGAAACTGCAGATTTTTCTATTTTTTTTGGAATGAGCATACATTAATGCTTGGCAATAAAGTTAGCCTATGAAAGCAACAAGTTGGCAGAATCATTAGCACGCCAGGCAAAATGCTTAACAACATTTCATCCATCTTTATGTTCTGAGTTCAAATTCCACCAAGTTCTACTTTGCCTTTCATCTTTTGAGGTTAATAAAATTAGTGCAGCTGAGCACTGGGGTTGATGTAATTGATTTTCCCCCTCCCCTGAAATTGATGGTCATATGTCAAAATTTGAAACCAGTAGATTTAGCCTCAAGTTGCCTAATACCAGGCCTGTAAACACTCCCTTGTTTAGCATTTCCTAACCCAACTGTCATCAGCTATGTGCATATCCTGCCAATGCAATACTCTTATTGCATAATGCATCTAATTCCTCTCATACTCAGTCTTTTTTGCTGCTCACTTTTTTCTATTTACTACATTCACTACTTGTATTTTACTACCTTGCAATATTACACTCTATACAGAAGCATCATGCACTCTCTTTTTCTTCTTTCTTTTTTGTTGAATATTTGCTTCCAGAATAGTCATCTTCAGACGTAATCATATCACGTAGCTGACAAAACTATAAGCTACATTTCATGAGCCTTTTCTGTCAGCCTACTTATGATCACACTATGTCTTTTGTATATTTGTTGTTTTGCAGCATGTACACCAAAAGGAATTCATGTCTTCTTTATTTCTACATATTGAGCATGGCCACTTTCCAGATGTTAGTAGAGTCATGTTTTCATTCCTGCTAACTGAAGCACTTGCCTTGGTTTAGTTTACTTTGAGGCATCCTTTTCCTATGAAACGCTTCTGCAGTTGAAATTTGTTTCTAAATCTTTGGTATATTCAGCTATGAAACCTAAATTAACCAGTATTAAATTACCTTGTTATAGTCTGAAGGACCATTATAAAGTTAAAGGGGCTGAGAACCAAATTCTGATTGACATTACTTATTTGTTAAATTCTTGAGTGAACTCCTTGCTATCTTTCATCTTAGTAACAGCAGTATCTTTCTACATGGCTTGCATGGACACTCTCACAAGACATTTATCTACACTTAGCTTGCATAATAAACACACCAGCCTATAATGTGTGTATCTTGTCAGAATCCTTCAGAAGATACAGTGGCTTTCTCAAAGGTATAACATTCCTCTTGTTAGGAAATAAACGTCATTAGTATCTTGTTCTGGCAGAAACCTGAACTGAATCTGATCTAAGTTGTTTCTCTTCTTGATGAGTTATGCTAAAATTTTTGCTGTTACTTTCACAACTTCCTCCTTCAGTCATGATTTTTTTCTAGTTACTTTTACTTCCAATATCTCCTTCACTCTCGTTGCAAATAATGATGTTACATCTAAGTTAGTCACTGAGTATGGTACCACTCTGTATCATCTGATTGACTTGAACTTTTGTGTGTATATTTACTTATATGCTTTTCATGGTGTATGCATTGGATGGTTCAGTAGGATCCAAATTTTAAGGAATATGTGTTGCGTAGACATCTACATTTTGATATTGTTACAATGGCATCTTCTCTCATAATACCAGTGTTATAGAGGTTATTTTGCTCTCAGCAAGATGAAAAACTCTTTCAAACATGTGTTTCTCTGATCTATTCACCAAACAAGCTTTCAGAGTGTACTGGGTGCTTTTTTTGTTTTATGAGTACTAGTGAGGTCATCTCAATTCAAAAGACTGAAAAACTGTCATGACTGAAAGAAAAGAGAATGTGTGGTGGTTTTAGGGGAGGTGTTGAGAAAAGTTAAAGTGTGATAAAAGAAAGAAATTCATTGTTATGCAAGAGTGGCTGTGGAGCGAGTAAGAACGAAGACAGTGCTGGTGAGTTTAATGGAAGGGAAAGAATGGTGTCAGTGGCTAGTGAGAAAGAGAGATGGGCCAGTGTGATAAGGGTGATGGGAATGGTTGAGTAGAGGCAGCTCAGTGCAACCCCATGTTATAAGGGTAAATATGGAGAATATGGATGAATTGGGTAGGTACGCATGAAAGAAAGATGGAGAAGAAGGGGCTAAGGAGCTGGAGAACTGTGGGGAGAGGGCCACTGAAAGAAAGAGCTGAAGAGGTGTCATGAAAGAAGAAGAAGTGGCGAGAATGAGGGATGAGAGGATGTTAAGGCAGCAAAGAACCATGGGGAGGTTGTCAGAGAGAGTGAGAGAAAAGAAGACAGAGATATAGAAGCAGTGAGGGAACAATGAAAGAAAACAGTGTAGTATTCGCTTTGTCATGCTTACATGAGAGTGCAGGTCTTCTCTAGCTTTGCATGCAACCATTTGATGCTGTCTGCTGTCTTCTATTCTGTGAGGTTCTGTATCTTGAGATTGGTTTTCACCATTTCATTCTATATCTTTTTAGCTCTTCCTCTTCTAATAGCACTGTCTACTTTGAGCACTCAGCAGTTTGTTATCCCTTCTCATCACATGCACACACAATGTAGTCTTCTTTCTTGCATATTGCATCTGATTCCTTTTCAACACAGCTTTTCTTTCAGGTTATTTGTACTCAGACTTTCATGTGCACTAATATTATACATGCAGCAAAACATGCTCACTTTCCTTTTAGCCTTTGCAAATCCTCTGCATCCAAAGCACATGTCTCACTTCTATGTAAAATCTTACTTTGCACACAAGCATCATACAATTTTCTCTTGACTAATGAAGAGGATTTTGTTAAAAGGAACATTTTTAACTTGTTCTTACTCTGACCACTTTGATTCAGAACACTCACACCCACTGCTAATCAGATTACCTAGCTAACAGAAATTATGGATTACTCCTTTAGAGCCAGCTGGGCTGCTGAGAGAACATATTTCCTTGGTACACTTTGTGCTTAATGCTCCTGTGCTTATGCCACATAAAGCCTTTACTGTTAACATGACTTTGTATTTCATACACCTGATGTGGTCCATTATTTACATTAGGCATATTGCTTCGAGTGTTTGCCTTCTCCTTTTCTGTGTTTTATGCACTGCAATTACCCTGATGGTAGTAGAGACCTGATTTTTCTATTTAGCATAATTTTAGCCTTTGATTTTAGGCTTTGATTATTTTAAGGCCGTTCAATTCCTGGTTTTATTTATATGTCTGAAATTCATTCTCCAAATCTTTTAAAGGTTCTGCTGTATGAACAAAGTCATCAGCAAACAGGAGTTC
>NC_142930.1:59027702-59075272 GCF_046866305.1 Octopus bimaculoides | reverse complement strand
TATATATAATATATATATTTATATATGATATATATATTTATATGTATATATAATATATATATATATTTATATATATATATAATATATATTTATATATAATGTATATATATACCGGGAAAGCCCCCGGCCCATCAGGAATCACTGCAGAGATGCTCAAAATATCTGGCAGTGTTGGCTATAGCCTAGTCACCCGTATTACGAACCAGGTGATACACGAAGGAGTCATACCCAATGACTGGTGTAGCAGCATCATAGTCAACTGCTACAAAGGTAAAGGGGACGCTTTAGATACAAATAATTACAGAGGCATCAAGCTGTTAGATCAGGTTATGAAAGTTACAGAGAGGGTCATAGCCCAACTAATTAGGGAGCGAATCAATTTAGATGAGATGCAGTTTGGGTTCGTGCCAGGTAAAAGCACTACTGATGCCTTATTTCTAGTGAGACAGTTGCAGGAGAAATACCTAGCTAAGGATAAACCTCTTCACCTGGCTTTCGTTGACATGGAGAAAGCCTTTGACAGGGTCCCCCGATCCCTTATCTGGTGGTCAATGAGGAAACTTGGGATAGAAGAATGGTTAGTGAGAGCTGTGCGAGCCATGTACAGAGATGCTGCCAGTAAGGTGAGGGTTGGAAATGAGTACAGCAATGAATTCCGGGTAGAGGTAGGGGTCCACCAAGGTTCCGTCCTCAGCCCCCTATTATTTACCATAGTCCTCCAGGCAATCACAGAGGAGTTCAAGACAGGTTGCCCCTGGGAGCTCCTCTATGCTGATGACCTTGCCCTAATTGCGGAGTCACTATCAGAACTAGAGGAGAAGTTTCAGGTGTGGAAGCAAGGTCTAGAATTGAAGGGCCTTAGAGTCAACCTAGCTAAAACCAAAATCCTAATAAGTAGGAAGGTAGATAAAACACAAACCCCTTCAGGTAGATGGCCCTGCTCAGTATGTAGAAAAGGAGTAGGTAGTAACTCTATAAGATGTACCCGGTGCAAGCTATGGACACATAAGAGGTGCAGCAACATCAAAGGCAGGTTAACTAGCAAGTTAGTTTTTGTTTGTGGCAGATGTTCAGGTGCAATAAAGACTGCAAACAAACAGGAAACAACTTCTATCTCATTCCAGGGTGAAAAACTAGAGGTAGTCGATAGCTTCCGCTATCTGGGCGACCAAGTTAGTAGTGGGGGGTGGGTGCGCTGAAAGTGTAGCTGCTAGAATAAGAATAGCCTGGGCAAAGTTTAGAGAGCTCTTACCCCTGCTGGCGACAAAGGGACTCTCACTCAGAGTAAAAGGCAGACTGTATGACGCATGCGTACGAACAACCATGCTACATGGCAGTGAAACATGGGCTGTAACTGCTGAGGACATACGTAAGCTCGCAAGGAATGAAGCCAGTATGCTCCGTTGGATGTGTAATGTCAATGTGAATACCCGTCAGAGTGTAAGTATCTGGAGAGAAAAGCTGAATATTAGAAGCATCAGTTGTGGCGTGCAAGAGAGACGATTGCGCTGGTATGGACATGTGGTGAGAATGGAGGAGGATAGCTGCGTGAAAAAGTGCCACACCCTAACAGTTGAGGGAACCCGTGGAAGAGGTAGGCCCTGGAAGACCTGGGCTGAGGTGGTGAGGCAAGACCTTCGTACATTGGGCCTCACCGAGGCGATGACTACGGACCGAGACCTTTGGAAATGTGCTGTGCGTGAGAAGACCCGGAAAGCCAAGTAAGATCGTTGCCAGTGCCCCTGGACTGGTTCTTGTGCGGGTGGCACATGAGATGCACCATTTTGAGCGTGGCCGTTGCCAGTACCGCCTGACTGGCTCCTGTAGGATTTTCGAGTGAGATCGTTGCCAGTGCCCCTGGACTGGCTTGTGCGGGTGGCACATAAAAGACACCATTTCGAGCGTGGCCGTTTTCGTGCGGGTGACACGTAAAAGCACCCACTACACTCTCTGAGTGGTTGGCGTTAAGAAGGGCATCCAGCTGTAGAAACTCTGCCAAATCAGACTGGAGCCTGGTGTTGCCATCCGGTTTCACCAGTCCTCGGTCAAATCGTCCAACCCATGCTAGCATGGAAAGCGGACGTTAAACGATGATGATGATGATATATAAAATATATATATTTGTATATATGTCCAACCCATGCTAGCATGGAAAGCGGACGTTAAATGAACATATATAGTATATATATTTATATATATATAATATATAATATATATATATATATTTATATATATATATATAAAATATATCTATACATATAATATATATATATATATATATATATATATATATATATATTTATATATATATATTTATATATATATGTATAAAATATATCTATATGTATATAAAATATATATATTTGTATATATATATTTATACATATATAATATATATATTTATATATTTATATATATATATATATATATATATATATATATATATATATATATATATATACATAATATATGCACATAATATATACACCAGATGTGCCAAATCATGAGGATTCGTTCAAAGAGAGTGTCAAAAAGATGAAGTGTTAACTAACCTAGATGACAATCTTCACTTAATTTTTATAGGAGACTTCTAATTCCCTAATTCTGAATGGGCTATGGGCTGCTTTCTCTCAAGTATGTCACTACATAAACAGAGACAGGCAGAGTCTCTGCTCAAACTTACAAACATGCTCTTTACAGAGCAAATAGTGCTCCACCCAATAAAGATTAAAAATGTTCTGGACCTCTGCTTCACAAATAACACGATGCTCATCCATAATGTTAAGGTGACACTAACTATTTTCTTAGCCCATAGCTTTTCCATTAACCATAGAAAATTGCAGACATATCTACTAGAAGCTCCCATTCCTTTCAAGCCTGAACTTCAATAAAGCTGATTGGAAGTGTATTGAGAAAAAGGTCATGGAACAAAACTGGTCTACCAGTCACTCTACTCAAAATATACTTTTCTACTCTAGGCTAAAGACCCTAAATTTCAGTGGGGAGGGCAGTTGATTGGATTGACTCCAGTATGCAACGGGTACTTAATTTATCGACCTCAAAAGGATGAAAGGCACAGTCGACCTCAGCGGAATTTAAACTCAGAACGTAAAGACAGGCAAAATACCAGTAAGCATTTCACTTGGTGTGCTGACATTTCTGCCAGCTTGCCATCTTACTCTACACAGGGTATTGACATAAAGCTACATCTCTTTATGACAATCATGTATGACACCTGCAGTAAATCTGCTCTTGTGAGAATGTCAGACCTATGGGAAAACAATTCCCAGGTGTAGGAAGATTCTCATGAGACGATGAGCAAAGATCTCAAACCATCTAAATTGGCCGCTGAAGGATAGCAAAGTATTCTATCTTAAACAAACATTGCTTCCGTTTGAAAGTGAACTCAGACACTCTCATGAAAAGGGGAGGGCAATGAAAGAAGCTAGGGTTGTAGAAAATGTAAAAGACAACCCATAAAGCCTTTTATAGATTTGCAAAAGTGTCTGCTTCAGTATGGTACAACGTAGGGCCACTGTTCGAAGAAAATGGCTCCCCAACTGCAAACCTCAGAGGTTCAGTGAAATACTGAATGCGCAATACAAAAGTGTTTTCACAACTTTGTTGGAACACTTGCATATAGTTATGCCTGATGACTTATTTGTTACCACAGCTCTACACAAAAGATGACAATTTTTGATTACATCAAAATAGTGGAAACTGATGTAATGTCAGCCATTAATGAAATGAGCTTAAACCCAGCCTCAGGCCTGTGAATTTCCAACAATTCTCTGATAGAAATGCAAAGGGACTCTCATAAGACCACTACAGATACTCTCATAAGATCACTACAGATACTCTCATAAGATCACTACAGATACTCTTCCTTGTCACTGGGAGACTACCCAGAAAGTTAATGGAAGGCATAATATGTTCTATCCACAAAGGAGGTTGCAGAGCAGATGCTAAAAATTACATGCTTGTCTCTCTAAACTCACATGTTCGCAAAGTCATGGAATGTATTGTCAGGAGAAAGCTGATCACCTTCCTAGGACATAAGAACTTGTTCCCTGATACCCAGCATGGCTTCCAATCAGGAAGAAGCTGTCTTACACAGCTTCTACATCATTATGAATAAGCATTGAAACCACTAATGAATCACTCAAACATTGATGTGATATATCTCAATTTTGTAAAGCACTTTGATAAGGCCAATCATGGAATGATAATTCACAAGCTATGGAGACTCAATATAGTCAGAAAACTGAGAAACCAGGCTGTGGAAATAAATAGGACCTCTGAGGAGACAGTAATAGCGAGTGGAGTGCTTCAGAGAACTGTCTTGGGGCTGCTGTTGTTTATGGTAATTCTTTTGGATATTCTATAGCCATCAGTTACACGCACATCTACACTTACTAGGTGTGTCAATGACACAAAAATAGTACAAGCAGTCAAGGAACCCTTTGAGATTAATCTTCTACAGAAGGACCTACTTGCCATATGTAAATGGACTGAAGAAAGCAACTTGCAATCTGATGCAGGAAAATTTTAAGCACTCTACTATCAACTAGCTGCAATAAAGATACTTTGAACCAGAAAGAGCAACAATCTCAGAGTCAAGTACAGTGTGTGATCTAAAGTTTGATACGAGCAATGACACCTCATTTCACGTGCATATTAGCAAATGGTGGCAATATGCAAGCGAATGACTGGATGGATTCTAAAACCTTTCAGCACAAGGGACCAGAAAACTATGCTGGTTTTAAGGAATACATTTGTCCTCAGCCATCTGGACTATTGCTCTCAACTGTGGTCACAACACAGTGTCAAATTAATAGCAGAACTTGAGGAATAGCTGAACTACTGGAAGAGACTGAAAAAACTACAACTCTACTCCCTGAAGCAAAGATGGGAGAGATATGCAGTGATATTCATATAGAAGGTCCTGGTGGGATTGACACCAGAGTTTGACATTAAGAGCTATACCATACTCTGGACCAGATATCACTGCACTGTTCCAAAGGTTCCATTAACCCTGTTGGAGTCATTTCCATACCTAATCATTAACTTTTGTAGTAGGGGTTCTGAATGAGAGGGGAAGATATGAGACAACCCCCAAAAATGGTCATGCAAAAGTTTTCAGCCACCTTGCACAAACCAATCAAGATACACCATTTTAAAACAGAAAAATGTCTATAATGAAAATTTATTACACAATGTTCATTTCAAGAAGTTACTGTACATTGTTAATATTTCATATGGCTTCCCTTAGCTTGAATAATCGATGCAATGCAAATCCTTCACCATCTTCACAGGTATGAGATGCCATTCTCTGTGGTTGAGCTTCCATAACACTTCAAGATTGGGTGGATTCTTCTGATGAACTCTTCTCTTTAATTCTGTTCACATTTGCTTGATGTTATTTAAGACAGGATTCTGAGCTGGTTGCAAACTTTTTTTTACGATGAGAATTCCAGACCCCAGTAATGGACTCATTTGCATACAGCCAATCAGAGCTCACCTTGACCTTGTCAAGTTAATTAAGGTTGGCATTCAAGAACGATGTGTAAGTCGACCAATCACCAAGTTATGCCTGATTTTGGAAGGAGACAAGTAGTTAGATTTGCGTCTATACCTATTATTGGATTTTGTTAGGGCCCCATATGGTAAAGATGTGGATGGGAAAAATGTGGGTAGTAGAGGGTGATGTGCAAGCAACCTTCTCTTACTGTTTTACAAAGTAAACAACACAAAGGCAACTATGTTTGAAACAAGAAAAAGAACAACAAGCATTATTAAAAGAGAAAAGAAGGGTAGTCATTCTTTACCCAAGTGACCTTATCTTATTGCCCATCACTTGTTATGCGCACATAAACTAATTTGATAGTTGAGCTCTGATTGGCTGTATGCAAATGAGTTCATAACTGGAGTCCAGAAGCCTTGTGGGAAAAAAAATTTCGCTAGCTGGCTAATCTTTCAATACGGTAACTCCTTCATCAGCCAGACTCTGTTGTGTTGCATGTAGTCTGTGGCATGGCACTCTGTCATGCTGAAAAATCTCACCTCCAGCCAAGTCTGGTATCAAATTGTCCTCTCGCAACTGGGTGTATTTGGCACTATTCAAGTTACTGTCAATTTTAACTGACTTTCTTGAACCCTCACTTTTTATGTATCTCCAAAGCATCAGACTCTTACTCTCTAACTTCACTGTTTTCATCATATAATATGTCATTTTGCTTTCCGGGAGGCATTCTGAAAAATTCCTGTTTATTAGAAAGTGAAATGACTGACATTACATGATGAAACCAGTGAAGTTTGGGAGAAAGTATGCATAGCAGAGTTCAAGGTTTATCTGTGTGAAGATTCTGCCTGCTTTAGCTGATTACTATGGCAACAGTCCAGGTACTTATTGATCAGCAGACCTTGTATATGTACAGGTATATTTATATATGTGTGTGTGCATGTATATATATATATATATATATATATATATATATATATATATACACAATTTAAAATTTAGGGTTCACCAAGTATTGCTTCACCACACACCGAAAATTAGAAATAGCAGCCAAAACTACTATTTCTCTACTAAAATATGACTATATATATCTATATATATATATATATATAAATATATATATTTCATTTTCCTGTCGTGCTTTCTGTTTGCCACTTAATTCCTCCACATTACAAATTTCATTTAATTTGTTTTCGCGGGAAGAGCTATTCTAACAATGCGTCCTGCTCTAACTCTTCGAAACGCTTAGTTTAGAATAGGGGCAGCTGATGAAGGAAATGTTCCCTATGTGGCCTGTTTGTTTTCTGTGCTCTATTTATGTTCTGTTTTTCATTTTGTCCACGTTTTTTGTGACGTCCGTACCTAGATATGCATCTATATATACATGTAGATGTAGGTATGTACATAGATGTACGTATATATATACTCACATATTATTTGTATTATATATATATATATATATATATATATATATATATATATATACAGAGAGAGAGAGAGAGAGGGAGGGAGGGAGAGAAAGTGAGTGAAACAACAATAGTATATTGACTGAAATGAATTTTAGGTTAAGTAACATTTCTTTAAGAAGAATTGAAATCCGCACAGACATCCTTTTTAATAATTGTTGTATATTCTAGAATAAGAATAAGATGGAGAAAGTTCAGAGAGCTCTTACGTCTGTTGGCAACCAAAGTTCTCTCTCTTCCTCTGAGTAAAGGGTAGATTGTATTATGTGTATGAACTGTGAAACTGCACAGTAGTGAGATGTAAAATCACTGGTGCCACTTAAAAGCACCTGTGATGGTACCACATAAAAAGCATCCAGTATACTTGGTGGAGTGGTTGGCATTAGGAAGGATATCAGATGTTAAACGATGATGAATATGTGACTATTAAAATTTCAAGTTAACTTACATTATGTCAGTTAAAATTTTGTGTGTTATGTCGAGTAAAATTTTATGTATTGTAAGAGAAGAGTTTTACCCATTTATTTATTTGAAATGAAAATATGAATAAGTTATCTTTGTTTTAAGTTGAACTAGAAATAGTTCAAACATGATTATAAATTTAGAATACAGAATATTTTTCTTACACAATAACGGAGAATTAATTTAGTGTAAAAAAATCTTTTTATTGACTTATAATTGTCTGTAATTATGTTGTTTATTCTAAAATATATTCCCATAAGAAATGTTTGAAATAACCCTTGCTTATCACATTTAAAGACAATACCTGTTTCAGAAGGCTTATACCTAAAGCTATATTTTCATAGAATTTTTTCTCAAAAGGTTTCTGAATTTCATGTATAAAAATGCTTACAATTATAATATAGAAGAATTGACTCATGTTGAGTTGAAAAAAAAATTCTTTTGTGCACATTTCATTACACTGTAGTAAAATCTTATTATAACTCTTTTTCTTTTAGTATGTTAAGTGTAATTTAAATGAAAATATTCATTGTTCAAGTTGAATATTTGTATGTATATTGGTACAAGTATAGACAAAAAGTTTACTTCACAGTTACATGGTTCTGAGTTCAATCCAACCATGTGATATATTGCAGAAATGTTTTCTGTTGTACTCTAAAGTGGGCTAGTGCTTTAATCCTTTTGTGACCATAATTCTTATAAAATACATTGTCTGTATTTTTCAATTAATTTTGAAAATAATCAAGAATTTAAAAGAATTAATAAAATACCCACATATGTATCAAATTCTTTTTTTGAAATTTGGAGTAAATGTTGTTAATGCCAAAGCATGCTAACATACAAATCAGTAGATAACATGCAACTTATGAATTTTGTTGTCTCAACTGTGCAGACAAGCCATATTTATTTTCAAGCATTGCCAATATCTCATCAGTTCACACAGAATCATTGACATTGATACTTAAATTATGTTTGGCAAAAATGCCTTTTATCAGTGCATTATATCCTTTGCAGTTGTGTCTGATGTCAGATTTTGAAACCGGAAAGTTTCCTTCACTAATGTGCTGTGTTAACAACAACAGGAGATATCAACTTATGCATCCATTTGAAAAGAGATGTTTAGAAGGCTATCTCTGTCATTTGAGATGCCTTTGCCCAAAATATTTTCACTCAACTCACTCATGTTGGTTGTTAATAACACTAATTGATTGAAGCAATTGTTTTGGTTTTGTTCTTATTCCTTGACCTAGGACAATAGTTCCCATTTCCAATGTGCATGGCTTAAGGTCTGCCATTGTGTGGTGTATCTTGATCATCTAATATGCCACTTAGTAAGAACTGAAATGTAGTTTTTCAACAGAAATGAAATCCAGCTTTGGATGAGTTCTTCTAGAATGGAAATGAGTATTTTTGACTTTCAGTGACCCAACATTTGTTCTTCAGCATCAGCTCTGCCATGCTTTGTTTTTGGAGTGCTTTTGAAGTGAGAATAGCTCTAGATATTTTTTAGAAAATCAAGTGCTACCAAGAATACACTGGAGATTTTGCTAGCCATCATTTCCTGTTGTGCAAATGAAGCCAAAGCACATTATAGTCATTTTTTTCTCATTTTCTTTCTCGTTGTTGTTTTGTTTTTGATATGATGAAGAGTGAATCTGTGAAGTAGAAAGAGAAAATTCCAACTAATTTACCTATTAATAGAACCCATTTTGACAAACTTTATGTTAGGAGAAAACAAAGAAACAAAAGAAAAAATATAATAAAATTCAAATGATGTATAGTGTGATATAAAACAAACCTGTAGCTGGCCAGGATTTGAAGTTGACATTTGTGATTTCAGACCTGTACACAGTATTTATCTTACCAGTCCTTTTACAATATACACAAGCAAAATACATGGTAAAAGTAATTTGACCCTTCTATGATCCTTTGATCTACTTGAGCCATATAAAAATTGCTTTAGCCATAGCCATGAACAAAGTCATTTATTTAAAGAAGCAAGTTACAGGGAATTTTTATAATCTCCCATCCAACTCTCAGTCACCCTACTGATTTAGATGCTAAAAATATTTCACATAGTGACTTCTATTGGTTACTTTTCCATACAATTCTATTACTCTATCATTTTTATTACATTTTGATCTAAAAGAGGTCATTAGATAATCAAAAGATAT
Organism: Octopus bimaculoides; assembly: GCF_046866305.1. Lineage (NCBI taxonomy): Eukaryota > Metazoa > Mollusca > Cephalopoda > Octopoda > Octopodidae > Octopus > Octopus bimaculoides. The sequence goes on along the minus strand of NC_142930.1, from coordinate 59,065,649 downwards.
TTTTATTCAATAATCCTCAATAGAAAATCAGAACTTCTGCTCCCCTTGTATAGTCTTGTACCTAGCAAACACTCTCAAAGTGTCTCAGTCTGTGTTTCAGCAGACACAATCAGTGAAACATTCTCAGCTGTCAGGCTGGCTTCAGCTAGTCTCAGTCTTGTTTTAAGGTGTCACAGTTTCTCTCTCCTACTCACTCATATGCTTTCTTTTTCTTACATAAACCTTAGCATTTTCTTCACTTTAAGATACATCAGACATACAAATACAGTGAATACACACATCATAGAGAAACATATACATGCCAACACATAAACTATTATTGATGCATTCATAAATTGTACATTTATTCTGTATTTCACTCATTACCTCAAGTTCTCTGCAACTCAGCTGATGTGTTCAGGTTTTTGATTCTTTTCGTTCATTTACTATTTCAACCATTCATCTGTAATTGCATTATAATTTGCTTCAAATGTATTTGAAGCAAAAATCATGAACTAATTTTCCTTGCTTTTTTGTAAAGATAAAACTTCACTGAAAATTGTTTATTGCTCTGTTGCAGTTTAGTTGATTGTTTGAAATAATACATACAAATTAATTCAAAAATAATATGTAAATCGCAATCATAGTTGGTAGAATATTTTGTATCATTAGATTATACTGCAGCATCTAAGTTAGCAAAAACCTGACAAAATAAAGCAAATGAATTAAATATTTGAGCCTGCAACAAATGTTTTAATTTTTTAAACCTATCTATGAAATGTTTAAATTTGTTTATGTTCTAACTATTATCATCAAACAAATGTACTGAAATTTAAACACCCTACCACCCTAAAATTATCTATAAAAATGTCAGAATGACACATTGATCAGGACAACCTGGGTGTTGTAAAGCAATATCACTAAGGCTCACTGGAGAAGCAAGAATTGAGCATAATTTTGTTTCAAAAGGTAGTCTACTGTTTCCAATTAGCATTTTCCATTCTTATTGTCAATAAATGATACTCATTTGATATGATGTTTAGTAGATCAACAGTTGGTGTAATCTGCAACCTAAGGATTAAATCTTTCTATATAAAGTTTTTTGGTATAAAGCTTTTGGTGCTTTTAATATAACAGTTATTTGCAGCATACTTGTTTTTGACTACTTCCCTTAAAATGTAATTTCATACTCTTAGGAAGGGGCAAGAAATCCTATTCAAGGAGGAATTCTATAATTTGTAATTAGAGTGTCTTTATTCTATGTCAGTGATTAGCCACAACAAAATCATTTATTTAAAGAAGCAATTAGTATCTTAAGCTAAGTTACATACTGGGAACTTCTATATTGGCAATTCATTTTAGATCTATCCAACTCACAAGTACCTTACAGTTTTAGATAGTAAGCCATTTTCATCAGTTACTCTTTAGTTTGATTGTTACTCTAACTTATTTATTACAGAATATCATAGTCATTGATACTTTGACATATAAAGATAGTTTTCTTCAATACACTGCAAAATAAAAAAAAATTCCCTCTATCTGAATGTAGTCATATGTTATCTTAGTAAATCTAATAAATTTAGTCAATTTATATTATTAACTTGATTGGCTCTTAGCAACACCAATAGAGACATCATCTAGTGCTCTGCTCACTTAACCACCTGACAAACATTGTCAAGTTCCAAGCATCTGTAAGATGGGCAAAATCATAAGTATCAAGAAATCCAAGTAAAGCATGTTGCAGAGCTATCAACTATATATACATGCCATTAGAAATTCTAGAAGGGCTGGTACTTGATGTCATAACCATTCATTCTCTTTCTCCCAGATCAATCATGCAACAGATTTAGACCAACAACTATGCTACTGATGAACATAATAAAAAGGAGGACACGTGGCTGCTTCAACAACAAAAAATCTCTCACACAATCTCTTTGTTCCCTGCTATCTACTAATGCATACAATACTGAACATTTACTTAAGAGACAACACAATGCATCAGTTAACACACAACCTCTCAGCTGATCAGGACTTGCCTCTTGGAATACAAGGGATTTTGTCATATCCACCCTTTTCAACATATATCTATATCACCTTCTTACACCCACTCCAAACATAAACACAACCTCACATGCAGCTGACATCTCTCTCTCTCTCTCTCTCTCTCTCTCTCTCTTTCTCTCTCTCTCTCTCTCTCTCTCTCTCTCTCTCTCTCTCTCTCTCTCACGCACGCACGCACGCACACACACACACACATACACATCTTTCGATTATACTTCAGTCACCAAGAAACATGGTGCAAAACATGATTTAAGTAGCTTTTGGCATATCAGCTGTGTTGTCTCTTCTAAAACAAGAGACGCCATTACATCCAAAGTCATATATAGCATATGAAAATGACAAAATTATGAGAATTAGACCTCCACAGTGTTCACATCATACATAGATGAAGTTATAAAGAAAGCAAAACCTACAGACATGTGCAAACATAATTATGACCCTAAGAAATAACATATTTGACCAACAAGCAATGCATTGGTTCCATAATGGATTATGCCAGTGTTTGGGTCTCTAGTCATCTTACAACAAATTGCAATAAAGTACAAATGGCACAAATAGTTTACTTTACACCATCACTATTTGTACATAAACCATACTTATAAACCACTAAACAATGAATACCATTGAAACAAAAATTGAGAAAACAACAGATCACCAGGACAGAGAGGGGGTATAGTATATTGTTACAAACTCTAAACTGTTATTACTTGCAAAAATCACTTAACTTCCACCAGTATATCCATAGCACCTCTGAAAACTACTGCAATACTACCATAAAAATCACCATCTCACCATTTACTTTAAACCATCACAAAAACACATACATACAGAAATGGATGTTGCATCAGTACCCCCCCCCCCCCCATTAACCGCAAACATTGTGCTGGAAGGCACATATTGAATTGTAGATGTAGACGAGCTGCTGCTTTGGTGTTCCGAATAAGTTCATCAGTTCATCTTGCCTACATCTGTATCCAGCTAGATCCTGCAGCATTCAAAAATAAACAGAAAAGTGACGATTTAACATTTTCTGATTGCTACATTGCACTCCATATGATTCATCACTGCATATGGTTCTCACCTAAAGAGAGATATAGTATACCTGATGAATATGTGCATTGCATATAGTTAGCTTACTCCATTGTTATAAGATCAGAATTAAACTGGAACCACTCAACAACACTTTCTGTGTTTCAATACCAGGTATCTTATTTGGTTTAAATTCCACTTTTCCCCTCCTTAATTTACCCAGCTATTAAATAGATTAGCAGATTTTTTTTTTCTCTTTACATTATTTACAAGCTCATTTGTACATTAACTGTGACTCAAAGTCACAACTACTCCTGTATTCCTGGGCATCTGTTTAGAAATGTATAATTGTACACAATTATGATCCTTCTGCCCCCATTAAATTCTGCTGTATTAATTTGATTTCTTGCATGTCAAAGATGATAGAAACTGTCATTAAGAACCTCTCTGTTCAGTGGTCATTAATATAAATTCTAAAACTCTAGATTTGCTGAAGAGCTACCCTAGTAAAATGTCGTTTATGATGCCATATAATTGAAGCAAATTCAAAACTGCTAATCTTGTAATTTACACAGCCATTAAAATATGGCATGCCAATCTTTTGACCAAATTTCTTCTTTGAAGTTTGACTTGGTTTACAAGGTAATTGCAGAAATATTTTAAATACAAAGTAGGAATAGATAAGTTACTTTCAGAAAAAAAAAAAATCTGATTTTCCCTCAAGGAATCAAACAACACGCTTCTTTGTTATGTTTCTTGAAATCAATTTCCATCTGTACATTAAATAACAATGCAATTCTTGTCAAAACATTGAATATCAAGACAGTAAGAGATAGCATCTAACCCTTGTGGAGTTTGCTTATTGAGTAAATGAATTGTTATATTCATTCAATTGTAAGTAAGTTAAAATAAATGCTTGTATGCTAAATTTGAATGTAATATTAGTTTTTCATAGTGCAGTGGTTATTGTACTTGTTTTTAAGCTGGAGAAAGTGTTGCTCTTTTGTATCATTTGCAAAAGTATCACAATTCATATTGTTTATGTGAAAGTCTCATCTATTATATCCAATTTAATATCTAGAGAGGTGGGGTGCACAACTAGCTGCATTGGTTTATAATATGGATGTCAAACATATAGCTTGTGAACTGAATCCAGCCTGCAGCAATGTTTTGTGTGGCCTCTAGCTCAATTTAATAAATAAAGATATTTTTCATATTAAAAATATTCTGTAAAATATATATCACTAGCATGCATTCTGAGTCAGTGTCTCAGAATGCATTCTAGTGATAAACTTGTGATTAATTTCAGTTTTAATTAGTTAAATCAATGCACCTTTAGAAATCTTTTTATCTAAAACAATATGAAAAAAAGAAACTTCTGAATCCATATACCAAAAGATGTGATCTATTTCCACCTCACTTTGTCTATAAAAACCAAGCCAAGCAAAAAATTTTCCCTTCAAATTTATGCATATGTTCATTTGAATGGATTCTAGAAATATGAATAATACTAAAAGGATTTTGCAGCTGAGACAGTGCAAATTTTATATCAAGCATTTGTCTTTGAATATAATATTAATGCTTTCATAGTGTAGTGGTTATTGTACTTAGTCTTTTAAGCAGAAGAATGAAACTGTTATTCTTTTGTATCATTTATAAAACTACAGCTCTTCATATTGTTTATATAAAAGTCTCATCTATGCATTCATTTGGATCACTGTAAGATCTTTTATTTCATAGGACTGCATGTATGCCATATAGATGTAATTTTCCCAGAATCTGTGCACACAAACTTTGCTAACTCCTCATATTCTGTTCTTTACTGTTTATAAATTTTTAATGTATATTGACCCCTTTATCCACTTACATTGGTGATACATTACAAATAACGCTTTTAGGAATAATAATCTCTATCTCACCCATGAGATCTAGTTTTGAGTTCAGTCCAAACCACAAACCCAAACAAGTTTGATTTCCCTGGTTTATGATGTCACTGGCATTGCATTGGCTTTTAATGAAACTTTCAGTTTTAATTTCCATTCAGTTATTGTTCAAATGTCAAGAAGGGAGATGAAATCATCCATTTCTTCATCTAAATTCGATAGAACTGATTATATGATGATGGATGGCTGATTGCAAGGGGTCAAGCAAACATCTGTCTCAAACCAGTGTATGTTATTTATTATTTCTCTTTTGGTTGTAGAAGATTAAAATAATGTAAGTTTCTTGAGATTTATATTTCCTATAAAGTTACAATCAAGTTAATTTTTCTTTCATTCCCTTTCTTTATTCCTGTTTTGTTGTTTTGTTTTGTTTCTCACAAGAATATTTCTCAAAATTTAGTCTCATGCTTATCATAAGCAATACTATAGACATAGTTAACATTGTAAAGTTGTTTTCTATCATTTCCTATGAGCATAACAATCTGTTATGTGTAAGAATTTCAAATCTTTATCTATGATCAAACATTAGTCAGTTTATCAACCTCTCCTAGCATTTGCTTTCTTCTTTATGATTTGGTGATTCTCTCAAAATTAAGGCAAATAAATGGTTCTACGTATGGACCATTATTAGTCAGTGAAAATGTGAAAAAGCTTCTAATATTTTCTCATACTTTCATAATTTCATTATAACACTTGGTTATTGGATAAGCTACCTTGATTCTCTCAACTGTGTTTTTTTGAATAATCAGTTTCATTACTTCTTCACATACATTTCCTTAGCATAAGTATATGTAAAGAAAACTGAAATATTTAATAATTTTATGTAGATGATGTTATTTTCAAAGTAGTAAGATCTGAATTGTAGTGAGAACGGGAATTGCTACAATAGCTTTGTATGTAAAGAAGAGTTGTTGGTGAAAATATGTAATATCTTCATTAAATTAAACTTGAAAATAACACTCAATTAAAAAAAGCACTTGAAAATTTTCTATTCATTTTTTAAAATTTACAGTGTAGTATCTTAGTAATATTATTGTCACTATAAGTTTATAGAGAAGTATGTATAGTATTATTAAAATTATTAGCATAAGTAGATTGTTTTATATGGAACATATTTTAAAAGATTATCATTTAGTATATAAAGGAAAAATTATTATTAAGAGGGTGGTGAATATTAGAACTGAAGGAGTGAGTGCTGGATTATATACTTTTCTTAAATCCTTTTACATTCTGAATTTGCAGCCTTCTGAAACCAGTGTTACTCTCATTCTTCCCTGAGTCAGTAAAAAGAAGGTAGCAGTTAACTGTGTTCAAGTTAATTAATTATAGCCCACTTCAAAAAGTGTGTGACTTTGATCTCAAAGGATTCACAATTCCTATTCTTTTCTTTTCATTCTCATCATTTTCATATTTCTAGTTACAGTATCTTATATTTTCAGGCCTTTGAAAATGCCTCTTGTTAATGTTTGTAACTACTCTGTTTTCTTTAGGTACACCTTTCTCCCATTATAACTCTTTTACTGATTTCATCCAGCTGACTATTGTCATACATAATCATCAAATAATTATTAGTAGCTGTTTCATCTAGATGAACTTTATTGCTTAGAGTGTTATTGTTGGTTAGTTATATGTATGATTTGTTGGTATTTGTTAAGCATCTACTTTATTCAAAGAATTTTACATTTTTCATCCCTTTCAATTGCTAAACATTCAACTTGATTTTGTTGTATAATTATCTCACCTGTTTCTAAACTGGCTGACAATGTTTACTTTACTGTATCCAGGTGTTCCATTAAGCATCAGACATCATTCTACCATATACAGCAACTGATACTCTTGACCAATGTTTTCTCAATTGTTGCCATTTTCCCCAATTCTGATCTTGCCTCTTTGTATGATTAGTTTCTTAGTTTCTCTTCATTTGTGTCTAGTTTACTCAACAATAAAAGGTGTTGTATGTATTTTCTTCGGGTGTAATAATTTAATTCTTGTTCTTGCACTCTTATCTTGTTAAAAGTATATTCATCATTCTGGGCATGTTTTACCATTGGTTGTTCATTTGTTGATTGTTGGGTCAGTGTTTTGTGCAATCTTGCATAAATTTGATGGTTTTCATGTCATTTTAAATAATATTGATGATGCATACTCCTTTTTTACCAAGAATACTTTTTCTAGTAGTAATTCATACATGCACTCTCCAGTTTTCATTGCAAAATGGTTTTCATGTAATCTTTCAGGCATTGAAACAACCGTAAGAATTTCAAAATATTTTTCTTTGATCCATTTTGGATTACAATGTTGTGTGTCTAGATGTTTTCTACTAAGTATTGTAAGTGGAATCTGATGAAGTATGATCATATTGTAGATTTGTTCTTATATGAAGTCAGTCATGTGACTGGTTGGAAGCTCTTGGCTGCTGTTATTTTCTAACTCAGCTCCAAGTACTATCTTCATTTTAATATACATTTTGGTATGTTTGCTTGGTGATTTGGTCTCCTCCAACAGCACATGTTGTCAATATTCAGTAACCTTCATCACCTTTGTGATTTACAATATCTTGAAGTCAGTTTTTACCACATTTTCCCAAGACTCTATTAATCTCACTCTTCCTTATCATTCCTTTTGAGTGCTCGACACTTCCCTATTAAGTTGACAGTTTTCATAGGCATCACAATAATGTACTAGCACAACTATCTCTTATGCATACATCTAAATCCTCGTATGTACAGATTTTCTTTCAGCTCATTCATACCATATTTATTCAGACAGGCAAGTACACCATGTCCAGCAAAGTATGCTCACTTCATTTCATTCTGCTCTTTGCATATCCTCTCCTTCCAAGGCCTATGTCTTGATATCTTGCAGCAATTTACTCTGCACATGAGCATCATACAGTTTGTTCTTCACTCAGAGAAAGGAACTCTTTGTTCTGATAACTGAGTAACAGAACTTATTACTGCTGGGGCATTTATGAGTATTTATTTTCCAGTTGCTCTTTGTACTTATTGCTTTTGTACCCCAACTACTTGTGGTGACTACTTTCATATAAGCCTGTTGTGATCTCACTATACCTATTATGCAATTTATTGTTTTGAATTTTTTTCTTTTTCTTGCATTCTGAACATGTAACTTACCTGATAGTAGTAGGATCTTGTCGTCTTTTCTCCCCAATAGAACTTAATAGAACTTTAATCTTTCCTGACCTTAAGACCTCTTAATTTCAGGTTTTATTTTCATGTCAGGAATTTCTTCTCTTGAGATTCGTCTTTAAGAACTAAGTCTTCAACATACAGTAGTTTTCACTGACAGCCTCCCTTAAACTCCTTTATTATAGCTTTGATGGTTACAATAAACAGGAGAGGACTGGAATTGAGCTTTAATAAATTCTTTTTCTATATGGATTATATGGTCCAACCATGCAATCACAGAGAGAGAGAGAGAACCCTGTCGAAGGGTTTCTCCTTCAAGTCAATAAATACTTGTTAGAGGCCTTTACTTAGAGCTAATTATGTCTCCTGCAATTGTTGCACTAGATTGATGGTATCAGTGGCACTTCTTCCATGCATTAAACTGAACTGTATTTCAACTAGATTAATCCTGTTCCTCATCAATTTTGCAATATTTCTCTGTAACTTATATTGTGAGCCAACAATTTGATGCATCGTTTTGCTTCTGTTTAGTGTTTCGTTTTTTCTTTTAACATTTTATAAATATACTGTAATGCCAGTCATGGTATAGCACTTTCTGTGTTACCTGTTGGATTGTGTGAATGACAAAGTCATACTCTGTTTTGCCAGATATTTTTAAGTACTTCAGCAGATATCTCTGATGGATAAACTACTTTTATTTTTATATCTTTAATTACTCTATTGATTGTACTGTTATCATTGTCAATGGCTAGTCCTTCTGTTAAATCTACATAGTGTAGAATTTCATAGATTCTCCACATACCGCACCTTCTTGCATTAGCACATTAGGCCTTTTTTGGCGTCACTGAGTGCTAGTGTACCTTTTTCATTCTGTACACACATCTTTACTGCACTACTAAGCAATACAAAACACTGAATGCCGCTGATCCTCATGCCTGATGACATGCAAACCTCTTTCTTTATACTTTTCTCCATGCTAAGTATACATAAAGTTTAACTTCTAGATATTTGGTGCTTTTTTTATCGTTCCTTTTCTTCTAGTCTTTCTAAGTTAGTCTCTTATTGTCTATTGGCTACTGCACTGCCTCATCACTGTGTCACTTAGTGACTGGTTTGATAAGACTTTGCATCATCATCATCATCGTCATCATCATCATCATCGTTTAACGTCCGCTTTCCATGCCAGCATGGGTTGGATGATTTGACTGAGGACTGGTGAACCAGATGGCTACACCAGGCTCCAATCTAATTTGGCAGAGTTTCTACAGCTGGATGCCCTTCCTAACACCAATCACTCCGAGAGTGTAGTGGGTGCTTTTACGTGCCACCAGCACGAAGGCCAGTCAGGCGGTACTGGCAATGGCCATGCTCAAAATGGTGTATTTTATGTGCCACCTGCACAGGAGCCAGTCCAGCGGCACTGGCAACGATCTAAGCCACACAAATTCACTGTTTCTTAGCATTTCTTGGAGAAACTTCCAGTTTTCTTGTATGTTATAAGATTCTATCTTTACTTTTCTGTCATCACATCAACCAGAATTTCTATGAATCTTTTCTGAATTTTTCAGCTTCCATGTCTCCCTTCCACAAATTGCCTTTCCTCTTTAATTTCATGTCTCTGACTCTGAAATTGCTAATCAGTAATTTATGTTGGATGGTACTTTCTTCATAAGAAAACATAATGCTTACAGTTATTTGCTTTACTGTTTCCTGGCATAGTTAAAGTCTTTTCGGCTAGTGTATTTGTCTCATTGGTAGGTGATCAAGTGGTTAGTTGGTTTCCTGAAATTTGTAATGTAGATAGTTAGGATATTTCCATCAGAGAACTCAGTAAGCTGTGATCTTTACTCATTTCTCAATCCATACCCATATCCTCAATATCCTCTTGATATCGTTCAACATATCAATGAATTTCACAGCTTTCATAATAAGGCTATCATCATTTGTTCTCAATGTAGCTTGCAAGAGGTACTCATAGACGTGGTCCTTCTTTTCATCTGCCAGTCCTGTTAATGGTCACAAGTGTCACACTCGTTTATGACTGACTTGATTTTAATTATTCTTTTGCATATTCTGACAGTCTTAATTACCTTATTATTTATTTCTATGCTAATGATATGCCAACTCTGGACACTATTGCTATTACTCACCTAGAAGTATTTATACCTTTATTCTTCACCACTTCTATACATCATGCATTCTCTTGCCTGCTCTTCAGCATTTCCACACAAGGAGATAATTTCTTATGAGTCAATTAATTAGATATATTAACTCTGAATAGGTAGGTTGAATCAGCAAATTAGAAATTTTTATTCTCAATAATAATAATCATGATTTCAAATTTTGGCCACAAGGGCAGCTTGGGGAGAGGATTAAGTTGATTACATCGACCCCAGTGCATAACTGGTACTTATTTAACCGACCCCGAAGGGCAAAGTCAACCACAGCGGAATTTGAACTCAGAATGTAAAGACAGATGAAATATCGCTAAGCATTTTGCCTGGCATGCTAATGATTCTACCAGCTTGCTGCCTTATTCTCAGTAATAATAATAATAATAATAATAATAATAATAATAATAATAATAAGCTGTTCTGAAAATAATGGCTGCTCTAAGTGTTGTGTTTTGAAACACAATCTTATCATAGTATTTTAATTATATTTTAGGTGGATTTCAAAATACTTAATAATTGATATATACTCTTTAATAATTTTCTACTTATTTTAGATAGAAAATATTCTTGGAGTATAGGCATCCTTTATTATGAACATGACAAAAAAGGACCTTCGCTTACTTTTCTTGCATGAGTTCAAACTTGGGCATAATGCCCCCCAAACTGCTGCCAATATCAACAGTGAATGGGGATAGGGGTCTACAAGTGATCGCACAGTACGAAGGTGGTTTCAGAAATTCTGTAGTGGTGACGAGAGCCTTGAAGATGAAGAGGGTAGAGGACGGTCATGCAATCTTGACAATGTACAATTGAAAGCAATTGTTGAATGAAATCAAAGTGTCACAGAAATGTCTGAGGCATTTGATGTCAGTATTGCAATGGTCTCTATCGCAATCTGCAGAAGATTGGTAAGGTGAAAAAGCTCGATAAATGGGTGCTGCATGAGCTCAATGAAAATCAAAAAACTTGGTGTTTTGAAGTGTGCTTGATACTCTTTCTCTGAAACACCAGTGCTCCTTTTCTTGACCCAATAGTCACTTGCGACGAAAAGTGAATCCTTTACGATGACTGTAAATGGCTTGATTGTGATGAGTCTCCTAAACATTTCCCAAAGCCAAAGTTGCATCAGCAAAAGATTATGTCTGGTGGTCTGCAATTAGTGTTGTCCATTACAGTTTTCTGGAAGCCAATCAGAGCATTACAGCAGATGTTTACTGCAATCAATTCGCTGAAATACATGCTCACTTGCAAAAAATGAATTGGTGTGGCCCAATTCTACTCACCATAACTCAAAGCCATGTGTTGCAAGAATGACACTGCAGAAACTCACAGACTTGAGATACAAGACTTTACCACATCCTCCATATTCTCCCGATCTTTCACCTTCTGACTACCATTTTATAAGCATTTAAACACGTTTTTAAGTGATAAAACTTTGAACTCCAAATGAGAGGTGGAATCAGCTTTCAAAGATTTCTTAGCATCAAAGCCATAAGTTTTTATCAACGAAGCATAAATAATCTTGTTGATCGATGGCAGAGTTGCATAGATGTTCACAGCTCATACTTTGACTAATCAAAACATTTCTATTGTTAATTTTTTCAGAAAAAAATTATGTTTCTGAAATTGGCCATTATTTTTGGAACAACCTAATAATTGATATCATCAAACTTATGTTGATTCCTTGATTTAAAAAAAATGAATGAATGTATACTGGTGATTACCCAAAGGAAGAGGAAAGATAAGAACAAGTTGGGATAGATGAGAGAAACAGAGAAGGTATAAGATCACAATTGAGAGATGGAGATGGAAAGAGGGGAAAGCTCCAGAATGCATAGAATCAGTGAGTCAGAATCAAAAGCTAACACTTTAAGATGAATACAACAACCAGAAAGACTTTAACTGCACTGAGAAAGGGAAAAAGCAAATGGTCATAAGTGTTAGGTGTCTACCTGCTGAAGAAAGTTACTTAAAGCCACAGTAAAGCCTGGTTTATAATTTGATGTACATCTACAGTTAAACTAGAAACAGTGAAACAGAACTTTCATAATAAGATAATTATTGATTAGATGTATTAACTGTTGATGTGGAAAGTTAAAACAACAAATCAGAAGTTTTCACTTAACTTTCAGTTTCATTATTGACTATCCATCACTCATTCTGTACCTTAACCAGAGATATCATTAGTGTTTCTCTTTACACCCTGCCATTATTGTGTCGTTCATCCCACTTCTACTACTGTCTTTCCTATTTCTCCTTCCTTTTTCACACCGTCACCCCAATCAGTCTGTTTCTCCACTTCATTACACTCTTCTCTCACCCAGTTCATCTACAATCATTCTCTCTTCTACTCACTCTGTTATTTATATTACTCTGAACAGCTGAAGAGGAAGTTGAGCACTGAGGGCCCTTTTCTTTTGCTGACTATGAGGCAATGTTAGGTACCACAATAAAATGCACCAAGTACTCTGTGAAGTGGTTGGTGAATGAGTAGATAGCATTGAGAGGAGTTTCGGTCATAATAAAATGTACCACTATACTTTATAAAGTCATTGCTTTCAGGAAGGGCATCTTGCCATAATGCCATACTAAAATAAAATATATGAATGAAATTTAGTCTATTGACCTGAATAAGAACTGTGATGAGCCATCCAGTCCATATTAACATGAGAAATGAAACATAAGTGATGATGACGATAACAATTAGTGTAATCAGCTGATTACCAAAGTATTTCAGGTAATTTTCAAAACACTCAAGACTTCAGAGTTTTAATAAAATATTTGTAACTTTATATTTGTCATATTATACTGTCTTTGACTATCTCTTGTTATTCCATCATGCTCTAATGAGATTGTGATTGATGTTTGCATTTATATATGCATTTATATTTAGAGACAGTCTCAAATAGTTTCATGTTTCAAAGGTTAAAGCTTATTTTTTTTATTTGATTTGGTAATTGGAACTTCCTGTAGTTGTTGTCTTTATCACATTGATTTTATTTTGAAGATTACATTTTGGTACTGCTGGCAATTATTTTGCTATAGATGCCAACATAGTATCATGGAAGGCATGGTTGTTGTTTCAAATTTATTTGGAAGCAAATCCTGTAAAATAAAATGATTTTAAAGTATATAGTTTGTAAGTGAAGTGAAATTTAATTGGAATGTGACATAAAGCTATAGGTTTGTGCCATCAGTAATCAACTTCTAATTTATTGTATTCATGTCTATTAAGATATAGTGCTGCTGTACCAAACTGGTTTACTCTAATTGTTTAATGAGTAATTGTTGAACAGTCCTATTATATTATTATTAGCTTCAGTAACTAAGTTTTATGGCATTCATTTTTTTTCTGCAATACAGAAATGTTAGAGAATTTTGGCATTGGAAAATGTTTTGTGCCTATTGCTGCTAGAGTGAAGTTTGAAAATGTGGTACATCTCATTAGATATCCTCAATTTTCATAATTTCTATAAACCGGCTTTATTATTATTATTATTATTATTATTATTATTATTATTATTATTATTATTATTATTATTATTATTATTATTATTATTATTATTATTATTATTATTATTATTATTATTATTATTATTATTATTATTATTATTATTATTATTATTATTATTATTATTATTATTATTATTATTATTATTATTATTATTATTATTATTATTATTATTATTATTATTATTATTATTATTATTATTATTATTATTATTATTATTATTATTATTATTATTATTATTATTATTATTATTATTATTATTATTATTATTATTATTATTATTATTATTATTATTATTATTATTATTATTATTATTATTATTATTATTATTATTATTATTATTATTATTATTATTATTATTATTATTATTATTATTATTATTATTATTATTATTATTATTATTATTATTATTATTATTATTATTATTATTATTATTATTATTATTATTATTATTATTATTATTATTATTATTATTATTATTATTATTATTATTATTATTATTATTATTATTATTATTATTATTATTATTATTATTATTATTATTATTATTATTATTATTATTATTATTATTATTATTATTATTATTATTATTATTATTATTATTATTATTATTATTATTATTATTATTATTATTATTATTATTATTATTATTATTATTATTATTATTATTATTATTATTATTATTATTATTATTATTATTATTATTATTATTATTATTATTATTCTTCTTCTTCTTCTTCTTCTTCTTCTTCTTCTTCTTCTTCTAGTTTAATCCTTCATGCTAAAGTTGTATTCTTGATAATATATAACTAGGGCTTTTATCTCTTCATGGTCAACTACGTATTGTCTATACTTAAGTCAGCTTATTGGATGTTCTTCTCTTGAACAATTAATTTTATGAATAAGTAAGGAATTATTGACATTTTTTTTTCTTTTTGTTTTGAATCAGTAGTGGTTGGGATGTCTGAGAAGGTAAAGTGTCAGACTAAATTCTTTTAATGAAACCTGGTCTTGTCAGATATTTTCTTTATATATTGGTCTGTAAGAACAGTTCTTGCTAATCCAAGTGCATTTGCTGATGGGGTGGTTACAGATTTTAACGGGAACTCTATACATTTCAACTATTTATCTACATTTTGCAGTAGCAGCAATGTGTGGATTAAATGTGTTGCAATATTTTGTTTAGTCTCTTTACTTTCTGAATTAAAATTCTGTCAACTTAACTTTACCTTTCATCTTTCCAGCTTCAACAAATAATTAGCTGTAAGGTACCGTCTCTGATTCAATTAGATACACTCCTCTCCCAGATTCTGACTTCATGTTTATATCAAAAATCTTTTATTTAATTTTGAAATTATTTTATTAGATGACTTCCTCCATTGTAATGTATTTAGTCATTTTAAAAATAAACTAAGGTCATTATTTTTACAATATTTTTTTAAATATATATATTTTATGTTTACTTAAAAATGTAGCAATAAGTTTCCAAAATATATATGTTTTAACCATTATAGTGTGAAATTGCAATCACTCAGCTGAGAATCAGTAATCTGAAATAATTGGCATAACTTGTTAGAGAGACTTTATCATAGCAGCAAAGTACATTTCATGTCTATTTCAGTTTGTGATCCCAAATGTGAACCTCACCAGTATGAAAACAGCAGATGTACAGGTCCACAGAACCGAATATGTAGAGGTAATTCATGACACTCTCATGAGTGCTGACATCCCCCTGCCTGTCTCCTGGCCAATATACTTCAAACTAATGCACTTATTGACCACCTAGCATATTTAGCTCTATTTTACCTCAACCTACTTACCTGTCTAATATTTGCTATTTTTTTTGAAGCTAACTTTCTCTGTTATTAAAAATATACATATACTTACCTATTTGCTTGTAAATTTCTGGAGTTCTTTCCTCCCAATAATTCATCTTCCATCAACTTTCTTCTGCATATTTACAATAATCTTCTTCCATGCAACCCAAGACATTACTCCTTTCAGAAAATTAAAAAGCATATTGAGAAAACAAATAATTTGCTATTCCAGACTGATATTTTGCTTAAACATCGGATATTGCTTCTCTTTTCTCTGATGCACGTCAAAACTGTAAATGTCATATCAGGATTATTCTCATTAAATATTAAAAATTTTCATTTTGACTTTCGTTAATTATAATTTTTCATCATCTGATTTAATGCTATCCATTTAAAATTTTGAAATTATATTTTCTTAACTTCTTATGATTACTTTATCAGATTATATTCAAAATGATATAATGCAATTTTCAAGCTTATAAGTGATTTTCATAGTTTTGTTTATGACTGCAGGTTATGAATAATGAGTTATGTTTAAAACATTATTCTCAATCTGAATATAATTATGTCTTGTAACAATGCAATTTTATTTTAGGTATTTCACTAATATTAATTCATCAAAGAACTTATACAATTTTAGTTTTACTTTCATTAAATCCCAAAGGGAATTGATTAGTGTATCAGATTTTCTTTCATAAAAACAAGCATGAATTTTCTTTTTCTGCTTCGAAGCTGAAATTCAGATATAATGTACAAAACAGAAATATATGCAATAAATAATAAACTTATTTTCAAAGCGTATTAAAATTATGAACTGATCTTGAAATATGTAGCACCAAAATAATAAAATAATACTGAAATATGTTGCAGCAAAATGATAAATAGTGAAAGTATATGGTAGTAAAATGACATAATTTATTATGATAAAGTATATCAAAACTCTTCAACATTACTCATATGAGTTTCATGCAGTTTATAATCTCATTTAAACTTCACATTGGTATATATATTTTCTCAATATTCAAGCAAACTACCACAATCTAGATATGTATTTTCAAATACTCTATACCCTATACTCTATACACGAATGTTCATAGATTATCAATATTAGCCTTGGCTTGAGTTTGTTTTCCATTTGGGGTTCTTTAGGACCTTAGGGCTCAGTGCCAAAACTAATAAATGGCTAATTTTATGCTAATGCATTTTAAGTCATTTCTGTGCTTGATTCTTTATTAGCAAATCTATTAAACTTATACAGTATATTTCTTAGTATGGGGAATCCTTATATATTAAGGCAACCCTATGGAAAATTTACCTTTTAATAGAAAATGATTCGAGGATTTGGTATAATTAAGGTCTTGAGAAGAAATCCCTTATCGTTTTTTTTTTTTTTTTTTGACATCTGATAGGTCTAGCATTTTCCAGACTTTCCAAAGATAGTTTTACAATTTGTTTAATCACTTCTAAAATTTAAGTTTATGAAAAATATTAATAAAGATACATAATATATTTAATGTAGAGAGTTTCCTAAGGCATGGAATATATTTTGTATGTTCTTCATGAGTAAAATGTTGGAAAATACTAGTTTCTGCCATTGCCTACTGAAACTTATTTGAGGTTATCTGAAGTTTTAGAATTTTATTCTATATAACATTCATGTTCATTAATACTGGGTCTCTTATATCAGTTTTTGTTCAGTTACATGAATGGCTAAATGTTATGTGAT
The DNA here is from genome assembly GCF_046866305.1 of Octopus bimaculoides. Classification (NCBI taxonomy): domain Eukaryota; kingdom Metazoa; phylum Mollusca; class Cephalopoda; order Octopoda; family Octopodidae; genus Octopus; species Octopus bimaculoides. The sequence continues at coordinate 59,048,260 of NC_142930.1, read as the reverse complement.
TAATCATGTTACTTCAGCTGTTTTTTAGCTTCGTTTGTTGAAAACATTGATTTCTTTGTTGAAAAATGTCTGCTTCAACAAGACTTAAAGTATTGAGAAATTATTTTCAATAGGTTTACTTGAAAATATCAGAGAAAACTGTTACTTTGATACTAACCACTTGCTGTGACTTACAATGTATGTTTTGAAGAAGTAATGTGTAGTGTTGTATTTTTCATTTCATCAGATAAATTACTGTATCATACATTATTATAAAACTTGAACACCTCAAATCCTAGAATATTGTCATTTGTATTCATAGATTATTAAGTTAATATTAGCCAACTGAATTAAATGATTGTAAATAGTACTGAATGAAAAAATAGTAAGGGAAATTTTAAATGTGTTTAATCTAGAGATTCTAATTTTCAATAATTTCATTTGAAAGTTAATCTTATGCAAACATTATAAATTTATTTTACTTCAGTACTTTTATAGCATCATCAGTAAATATTTAAACCTGGATTTAAATTTAATCATCTAAAAACAAAGAAAAATAGTTCTTATTGCATTGAAAATGTCAATTCTGATGCCTTGTTCTATATTATAATTTTGATGTGCTTCAAGTATACTGAATACTTTTTATTTGAATGAATATTTTTAATTGCATGGGTTATAATTCTCCATAACTTTTCTCAATGGTTATTATTCATTTTAAAACATCTTATACACTAATCTTACCTTTCCTAACTCCTTTTTGCTATTTATTACAGATGATTTTTGAGATAAACATTGTTTATCTAAAATTCTTCAAGTATTCTTTAGAATTAAAAGCACATTTCAGTATAGGATCCTTTCACATTTATGTTTTGAATTTTCTCTGATGATAATAAAAGCATATTTTTCATAGAACCAAATATTTATATTTTACATAATTTCTCTTATATAAATTATCCATGAAATCTCCTAAAGTCTAATTTAAAGTTCTGTCAGCAAACTATTCAACTTATAATTTAATTACATATATATGATAGCACTTGTAGAAGGAAGGGAGGTGGAGCTGGTTTACATAATAGCATAAAAGATTGCCTATTTCACTGGCATTTAACTTCTTTTAACTCAGAGTACTGGTGCTCACTATAATTGATCAGTTATTTGTTAGCTTAAACTGCTGAGCTCAAATACTTTCAGAAACGATTTTGCCATGTTGATTTACCTCCTGAGAGCAATTAATATGTTGTGCACACTGAACATACATTACAAAAAAAAAAAGAAAAAGTTGCTGGCTTCACAGTTCACAATGAAATACATATAAATTTTTAAAAATTAGAACTTTGAAGAAATCTTATTGTATATCGTTTGGAAACCAAATAATAATTAGTGAAACTATTTTTATGGTAAGCATCTATAAAAAGAAAGTCATTATTTTGAATTTTTTTAACAATTGTTAATCACTAATTGAGAAATTATGTAAAACATCTCTAATTTCAGATTTGTTATGTAGCACCAGAAAATTTTTGAATTGCGCAATTTTTGTACTAATATTTTCTCTCCCCCCATCTCTTTCTCTGTCTTACATACACACGTGTGTGTGTGTGTGTGTGTGTGTAATAAAAAGAGACAAATAGAGCTTAAATTTGCAGCAATTGTTTCATTAAAAATCGTTATTTAATTTGATCATAATAGATTGCATCATAGATTACATAGATTTCCAAAACTCATCAGGGTAACTTAAATATAGTGAAATATAACTATTGGAATTCCAATACTGGAATACTAGTTCACTATATTTAAATGAGCTTGATGAGTTTTGGAGACATGCATAATGTATGATGCAATCTATTATGACTATATTAAATAAAGATTTCTTATGAAACAATAGTTGCAAATTCAAACTCCATCTGTTTTTATAATATTTCTGCTATACTATGAATTCACCCACCAATCGGCTCATCCGTAAATAACTGGAACTGAAAATTACCCAAGAGTAGCATCCAGTTCTGCATAATTTGTACTCATGACATTGGACTTTATACTGTCTGCTCTGTGTGATTCTTCTAATCACTTGTGGGTATTTTATATGTCAGTGTTGGTTCCTAATAAATCCTTTTTAACTGAATATATATATATAATGAGCAAGATAGCTAGTTCTAAAATCTCTAAACAAGATATATGTAGTTACAATACTAGACAGTAATGTTTTTTTGCCACTATGACATGGTTGTTCTATAAAGAACTATATTACTACATTTTTACCCCAGGAAAACATCTTTTTCAGCTGGTCAACAACAACGTGTGTCCGATATATTGTGAGTAAGGGAAGAAATCACTCCCCTCCAATCTTGCCAAGCTGAAGGGGAGTGAACCACTCCCTTACTCACAATATATCGGATACAGGTTGTGTGTCACTGATCAGCTGGAAAAGCTTTTTTCCTGGGGTTAAAATTTAGTAACATAGTTCTTTATTGAACAGCCATGTTATAGTGGCAAAAGAATCTTACCTTTATTTATATATATATATATATATATATATATATATGTATGTATGTATGTATGTATGTATATAAACTGATTGGCATTAGGAAGGGTATCCACCTGTGGAAACCATGCTGTAACAGGCCTTGCTGGTGTTGGTGCCACATAAAAAGCAACCTATCTACTCTGCAAAGTAGTTGGTATTAGGAAGAGTATCAAGCTGTAAAAAACCATATCAAAACAAACATAGGAGCTTGAAGCACTCCTCTGGCTTGTCAACTCCTGCACAAACTGTGCAACCCATGTCAACATGGAAGACAGGCATTAAATAATGATGATGATGATATATATATATGTATATACATATATATATATATATATCATCATCATCATCATCATTGTCGTTTAACGTCCGCTTTCCATGCTAGCATGGGTTGAACGATTTGACTGAGGACTGGCAAGCCAGCAGTCTGCACCAGGCTCCAATCTGATCTGGCAGAGTTTCTACAGCTGGATGCCCTTCCTAACGCCAACCACTCCGAGAGTGTAGTGGGTGTTTTTACGTGTCACCGGCACGAGGGTCAGTCACACGGTACTGGCAATGACCACGCTCAAAAAGGTATTTTTTACGTGCCACCTGCATGGGAGCCAGTCCAGCAGCACTGGCAACGATCTCGCTCGAATGATTTTCTAATGTGCCACCAGCACAAGTGCTAGAAGGCGTCGCTGGTAACAATTCTGCTCAAATCGTGCTATTTACAGGCCACTAGCACGGAAGCCAGACAGCTGCTCTGGCAATGAACATGCTCAGACAGTGCTGTTAGTGCTCCACTGGCACAGGTGCCAGTCATCAAGTATGGTTCAATTACGATTTCAATTTCATTTGCCCCAACAGGTCTTCGCAAGTAGAAGGCGCGGACATGGCTATGTGGTTAGGAAGCTTGCTTCCCAGCTACATGGCTTCAGGTTCTGTCGCACTGTGTGGCACCTTGGGCAAAAGTCTTCTGCTATAGCCCTGGGCCGACCGAAGCTTTGTGATTGAATTTGTTAGGCAGAAGTTACTGCCGCGTGTGTATATGTCTGTGTATGTGTGTATGTGCTTGTGCCTCTCCGAAAGAGAGAGAGGGATATACATACATACATACATACATACATACATACATATATATATATATATATATATATATATATATATATATATATATATATATTATTTTGAAGCACTTTTAAGGGTGTTAGCTGAGTAATTATTGTTGATGCTACACTTATACTGAGAGATTAAGTAGTTGAACATGTTGATAGGCAACACTTAGAGTTTCAGTCAACTTGATATTCACAAATGCTCAGAAACACAAAGTTAGTAACTCTCATCAAGGACAGGAGAGACAAGATCAAGAAAATAAGAATTAATTTATCATAGTTCATTTACATGCTCAGAGGAAAGAAAATAGAATCTTTGTTTGCAATCAAGGAGCAGCTATTGACAAATTTTCAATCTATTAGAGTTCATCAGCATTATATAGTCTACTCTAGTCTGCTTGAATTTCGTATAGAGAGAAGAGTTAATAATAATTGTTATCCTGTTCAACTTGTTTATTTAAAAATAATGTTAAGTGAAGGAAATATCTGAAATGGTTTAATGGCATGAATTTGAATTAGTTGACTGAAGCAGTGAATGCCATATGCAATAAAGTTTTCATTTGAAATTTCAATCAAATTTAGAGAAAACAAGCATAACCTAACAGCATTTCTGAGAAGTGAGGAGATAATTTTGAGAAATCAAATATCGCTCAAAGTTGATTTCCATCCTTTGTTTGCTAGCATTTTTGTATATTTTTCTTTTCATATGGTTTTCAGTACTTTCTGTCCTGATTTAATTATCCAAATTCATATCTTTAACCATTTGATTATGCAATTTAACAGACCAAGCAATATTTTTGCCTCTTTTTAAATTAAAAATTTTTGTGAACTGATCAAGCAGTCTTTAGTATGGCCTGGTGGTTAGGGTGTTGCATTTAAAGTCAAGAGATCATGGTTTCAATTCCTAGATCAGGTGATATGTTGCGTTCTTGAGCAAATCACATAATTTCACATTGCCCTGCAATCATTTCAACACCTGACACATGATACACCATGCATTTGTTCAGAAAACGTTGATTTGATGGAGGGAGTGAGCTAATGTATAGCGCATACATTTGATCACTATAAACAAATCATTTGTGCTGATCATTTGGCAAAAGCTGAACACTCATATGTCGTCTTTGATGGGAAAGTCCATCATCTATCACTGATGAAGTTTGACTAATTGAATAAAATCCATTGTAGTCCACTGCTTGCAAACATAGGCCAAACTTACATTCCCCTAAAATTATAAGTTTATTGTGAGAAATTAAATTTCAATTTCCTGCAATTATCTTCATTTGAATTTTTTTAATCAACAGCAGCATTCATCCTATTTTTCTGGACTGCCATGTTAGTTTGGCGATAACTGTTAATACCCAATACTGCTGCCGTTGTCTCCTTTAGAGAGATTTAGAAATAATATTTTTATTTTTGAAAACGAGTAGATGTGTTCCACTGAATATATATAAACCTTCAAACAGACAGTCAACAGCAACACCTGCTGCATTCAACTACTTCACATTGATAAGAGAAAAATACCCCAAAACTGGTCTGTGGATGTTTGAACCAGCATGGGCAAGCTGATGAATGCCCCTGTTCAGAGGTTGTAATGGACACAGGTTTGTGTGTCACATAGCTAGCTAGAGGCGATGGCCTCTTGGAGTTAATCAATGGCAGCATTTGTCCTATTTTTCTGGACTGCCATGTTAGCTTAGCGATGACTATTAATAATTTTTTTTTATTATTTTATTTTATTGGGAATTGCTAACAGTTGCTACTCAAGAAAGAAGTTTCAGTTAAATGGAAATAGAGTAAATTCAAATGTCACCTCTTAACTTACCTAGCAAAATTCATGTTAATCTATTTGAATTATTTCCTTTACTTCATATTACTATTAGTTATGCATGCTTATATATATATATATATATATATATATATATATATATATATAGTCACATTACATCTTATTACAGTTTTAGCACTTTCTTTCAAATCTTGTCACTTGCCAAACAAATACAACTTTAGGCAAGACAAAGCATATTGACTAAATTATTGAAAGCATACATTTAGAAAAGAAGACATGTTAAGCAATATTTTAGCTAAAACATCTTTTGAACTCCGTTTTCACAATTTTATTTTATCCCTAAAATATCAGATATTTAAATATTTTATCCATTAATAATATTCCCTTTTAAAATATGTTTCATTCATTAACTGTTATGATTATTAGAGAGTTGAAATAATTAATTCAATGTATTATATTTAATAGTTATATCATATTAGTCATGATTAATATTCATCTTAAATATTTTCTAAAAATTAAACTTTGAGCTGTCTTGCTATATAGTTTTGTGTATACCTTCTAAATAGACATAGCTCCTTTATCACAAACATTAGTTTCTTACATAAATATACTAAATACATCATACATTTTGAAACTGTTTGTATGTAATTTAGGCCATTATTCTTAGAATCCAATGGCTTGTTGGAATACCACAGCAAGCAAATGAAATATTTATTGATTATGCAGTACTTATCCTGATTACAGAAGCTATTTTGTACCTAAACATAGTTCATAGTTATAGCAAGAATTAAGTGAATGGCTTATAATACACTTGCATCAAATATGTATGATTTCTTAACTAATACTTCACTATGACCTGGAAAAAATTCATTTTTTTTTTATGGAATATGATTTGTTAACAGATTTATTGAATAGAAATTGAATTTTCTTGGATCATCAAAATAAGAAAAATAAGTCAGTCCATGTACAAAAAGTATTTTTTCAGGTGATTCTGAAAATGTGACTAATAATCATATTATGGAACAAAAAAAAAATATAAATAGAAAGCTCCTGAATGTAGTAGATCTCAGGAACAATAGTATTTGCATTGATAATGATTTGTAGATTTTATGTTTAATATTTAGTATTAAACATATTAGCTAAAATTATGCATTCTATACATTATATTTATTTTATATTATCTTGAATTACAATACTCTAAAATTACAAAAATTCATCTTCAAATTTTATTCAAATTACGATGGAAAAGATGAATTTGAGTAAAATGATGTAAAAGAATACCCCCACCCCCACCCTTAGGTATATCAGTTATTTAAGAAAACATGATACCCGGTAGTAACATTGATTACTCATGTGCATTGTCTAACTATAAGAAATATGTTTTCATTTTTATTATTTGTAACCAAGATTAAGATTTAGAATTCAACAAAAAGAATTTTTTTAAATATAACTCTGAATTTCAATAGAAATTTATGAATTTTCTGTTATATGTTATCTATATTTTCGTGTTTCTACTTACTTTTACTGTGAATCATTATTGGTTCTGCATTTAAAATTTAACTATGCTAACTTCATTGCTTAATTTCAGATTCTAATAAAGTGTATTTCTTTTAGATGATTGAGAATTGGATATTGAGTCCTTCAGAAGATTTTCTTTTTATAAATTTTTCTATATACTGCAGCATATTTGGTCAATGTAAAAAATTTTAAATATACATTACAATGTGAATATTACGTTAATTTTTGTTTGCATGACATTCCAAAACACTGATTTTTCTTACTGAGTTACTCTAGACGATTGGATATGCATACTATTTATCAATTAATTATGTCTATCATATTAAAAAGATAGGAAATATTAATGAGAACGTATTTTAGTGGGTGTACCTTTTTCATATTGGAATGATGGTAATGATAATGTTCTATTACCTTATCTGAAGTTTCTCAGTTAATTACTCCTTGATTCTGTTTTGAAGGATTCACTGTTTCCATAAGCAAATTCTGAAGAAAAAAGGGAAACTATCTTCATTATTTTTGTTTTTCGAAATCCAATAAAACTTTTTTTTCTATTCTAGGTGGTGATTGATAGATTTATGACTATGATCATATCTAAAAGTTTTAAATTTTTCTGTTTCAAATATAATTGTTCTAATTGATGTATAAATTACATTTAATTTTTCCTCATTTGAAAGTATTACCTCATTCTTTTGTTATTAATGTATTATTATCTAATCTATTTTATATGTGTTGCACATGAACACAGCTAACCACTGAGAGGGGGAAATTATTGATATTAATGACATTTATCTATGTGAATTAAAATTACTATTTTACAGTTAAATATTGATTTTATTTTAATATTTTGCTTCTATAAACAAATTATAAAATGTGTGTGCATGTGTATTGAAATTTATTTATCACTGCACACACATTCTTAAGATTAGTTATAAACTGAGCGAAATAGAACTCAAAACAAAGCAGGATATCTACTACACTTATAGTCAAAAAGTTATATCATAGACTTGAGGGTTTAACTCTTGACTGTTCGGTCATTGATGCAGCTTCTTGACTATATATGTGTGTGTTTGTTTGCCTCTGCTAAATATTAATAACATATCTATCTATCTATCTATCTATGTATATATATATATATATATATATATATATATATATATATATATATATATATAATCGTTTTGAGTTCTATTTTTCCTGTTTGCACTGCCAAATGTATATATGTATATATATACATCTATATGCATTTGTGTATGTGTTTATCAATATATATATATATATATATATATATATATATATATATATATATACTGAAACTATATCATCATCATCATTGTTTAACATCCAGCATGGAAAGCGGACGTTAAACAACGATGATGATGATATAATTTCAGTAGGGTATATAATACCACTTGCTAAAATCAGAGCCAAGGCTCCAAAACCATCAGAAAATCACGATAAAGATACATAGAGTGAGAGAGAGAGAGAGAGATAGAGAGAGAGATAGAGAGAGAGAGAGAATATATTGATACTGGTATCAATATATTCTACGTATATTTTAACTCTTAAAAGTCTTGTAGCTCTTTATATAAATCTACTAATGCTGTTGGATGGCATTTCCTAAAGCCGACGATGATGATGATATTATAATTATCGGTATACATTGTGATTGGGAATTTAAGTAGTTGTTATTGAGTTTACTTGTTTTGTCACATTCTAGGTAGGTTGAATTCAGGTAAGTTGATTGCACATAGGTGTTTACACATATATTTACAAGTTATCAGTCCCTGGGTATCAGTTTTCTGTCTCAAAGCTGAATTAGAAGTCCAGTTAATCTCTGTAACTTGGAAACTGCATAACTGCTTTCAGAAAATGCTATTCTCAGATATATGCTCATTTCTTCCATTTAAAGTTTTCGTTTGAGCCAAGAAATAACTGTTATTTTCTCATATTAGAATAATTACCTTCTTCTCGTAAACCACCTTACTATACTGAAACCTTGCATTTAAAATATATCAGTAAATTGTCTTTTATCCTTGCCATAATAAAGCTTAGATGCAATATTGACTGTGTGATAACTCCATACTTGCTCATAGTCTATAAACTCAAGTAATATTTTGGTAGACAGTGTGTACAGATGTCACTGAAATGTCACTCTAATCATTCTCTGTAGATCCAAGCCTTCTTTCTCTAATTGATGCATCAATAGATAAGACATACAACATTAATAAATAATGTCACTGAGTTCTAACTTATTGCTTGAAGGGAGAAAAATCCATAAATTTAGTTGATAAAATGCATAAAGAAATAAATGTATATGGAGCAAACAGTAAGTCTTTTGACAGAATGTTATTTATAAATAATTTTGTTTCTCCCACAGAAGTGTACTTTGTTCCACTTTTCAACAACACTGTTTGAATTTCAGTTCCATGTGGTTCAGGACTCAGTGATAATTGTGGTTACTTGCAATATAAGACTTAAAAAGTTAAATCATTAATTTGTTGTTCAAAAATGTTTGAAAAGTACTTTATTTCAATCTATGCTTACGAACTTACAAGTTTATTAACTATAATAATTAATAGGCTTAGAATATTTTCATTGAAAATACTAAATGCAAATACATAGTTTCTTTTTTTAAATTCAACAGAGAAATTTCTTAAATGACAGTTATACCTTTTTTAAAACATAAAACATAAACAAATAACTTTTTAAATGAAAAGAATCTTTTTTTTTTTTTTTTTTCCTCAGAAAGCTAAATAAAAATCTTAAATAAAAAGTACATGTAAAATTATTTTTTACTTTAAAAAATAGATTTTTGTCAAACAAAGACTATGCAATGAACTCTCTGCATGGCTTAATCTCAGTTTTGTAAGATATAATCTGTCTGCAGTAAAAGCTGTCTCTCTAAACTTGTAGATGTAATGGAGAGTAAGTTTTCTGTTCTTTTAAATAATGTTTCAAAACACTTTAATTCTTTGTTGGCCTCAAAAGAAGTAAGAAGATTCATTAACAAATGGATAGTACCGCTATTGCTTTCAAATATTCTGCAATCAGAAGATGGTCACTTTGAAATTGTTGTTCTTTAACTTCTAATTTTGTCAGATGTTTATAGAAACCAGAATTAGATGTTTCTTCATTAGCGTTTTGAATTTCATGCTTACCGTATATTTCAGTCTATAAGACGACCTACAGATAAGACGACCCAAGAATCCGAATAAATGTTCATGACTTTAGCTAATATCTGAGGTATAAGACAACCTTTTAAATACGAAACTCGCATAAGTTTAAGGATAGCCTAAGCAACAGTGTAAAAGTTACCATATCATATAAAATACCAAGTATTAATTAAAGACGATGTTATTAGAAATGTTATTTTACTTACCATATTCTTGAAAGTTAAGACATGAAACAGTATATAAGTATTAACATAAATTTGTATAAGATGATGAAACAGATTCTTTCTTTAATACTGTTGATTGTAATGTCGTAAACAAAGGCGTGTTCATGCAGCTGAACTATTTGAAATGACTGATGAGCTCATTGTATCAACAAGCAGCTTTCTTCTGTTTAACCCTTGGCATTTAAACTGGCCATTTCTTGCAAAAATATTCTACCTGTTTTGTCATCAGATCAGACAGTCTCGACCTCTCACACCTACCCTACAATGCTATTTTAAAAATAAACAACCACCTGATCGAAATCTCAAAGCTATGGGATAATTCACGAACAATTCAAAACAATGTGAATTAATAAGCATTACGTTTGACAGAATAATCTGAATGCTAAAGAGTTAAGGCGCTTCAACTACAGTGGTAGTTTTCACTTCTTTTTCTCTCTGATTCACTTTGTTCTTGACCAGATACAACCAGATACAATTCTTTAAATATTTTTTATGCTCAACTTACCCATGGAGCCACCAAAAAAAATGAAGAAAATACAAAGCAAGTTTTAAATTGAAAGTTATTGAACTTGCCAAGGTATCTAACAACTGTGCTTCAGTGAGAACATTTGATATGACTGAGATGGTAAGAGATTGGAGAAAGAATAAAGATAATAAAGGATCATGCGAAAACTGAAATGTGCAATGAGAAGAGGAAGCACTCGTTGGGCAGAGTTGGAAGATCATGTTTGCAAGTGCGTACCTGAACTGAGACCGGATGGATACATAGTAACACAAAATAAAATAAGATCATATGCATTAAAATGGGCAAAAGCCAATCAAGACGAAAGCCAGAACTTTAAAGCAACAGTAGGCTGGTGCAGTCGTTTCATGAATAGAAAGAATCTTGTGATACAACAAAATTATGAAAATTGCTCAAAAGCTACCAAGAGACCTTGACTATAAATTTACCAATTTTCATTGCTTTATTATTGGGATGGGTAAAGACATCAGTTTCCTATGTCATGTGTTGGAAACATCGATGAGACCCCATTAAACTTTGACATGATGAGTGACAGAATGGTTGGCATGAAAGACACAAAAACCATGCATGTTAGAGCCATGGGTCAAGAAAAGACAAGGTTTACAGCCGTGTTATCATACATAGCTAAGGGAATGAAACTGAAACCCATGATAATTTTTAAGTGGAAAACTAAGCCTAAAATAAATTTTCCTTCTGGAGTATTTGTTCATTTTTATGAAAAAGGATGAATGAATGAAAATGGTGTAAAATTGTGGATAGAAAATATTTGGAGTAGACATCCAGGTTGGATAACAAAAGGAAAGAAATCTATTGGTTTGGGATATGTTTTGTAGCCACATAACAGAGAACACTAAAGCCAGATTATCATGAAATAATACTGATATTGCAGTTATACCTGGTGGTCTGATTCCTTACTGCAGCCACTAGACGTCAGTCTAAACAAACCATTTAAAGACAATGTGAGAGAGGAATGGAGCAATTGGATGCTGCGTGGAGAGAAATATTTTACAAAAGGCAGAGCTGTGTGTGCTGCTTCATTGGATGTTTTGTGTGAGTTTGTTATAAAGGCATGGGGAAGCGTGAAGAAAGAAAGTATAGTGAAATCATTCAAAAAATGTGTTATCTCTAATGCTATATAGGAGTGAAGATGAAACCGAAGTCAACTCACCAGATTCTAAATGGGACACTTATGAAACTGTAAATGACGATTTGCTTGACGAACTTTTGGGGTCAGCTGATGATGATTGTAGCAATTATGAAGGATTAAATGTTTGAAACATACCTAAATAACAATGTGCATGTAGAATGTTTAATTTTTTTTGTATTATTTTTATTAAGATTGAAAATCTTAGTGAAACGTGTTTTGTAATACTTTTTATTAAAATTCGTAATCTTAGTGAGAAATAGGTTTTCTGTGGATTGTAGATTTTTAGGTAATGGCAGTTCTGTTACATTATTAGTGTTGTATATTAATGTGAATTGTTTTAAATACAAGTACTTACATCAGTAGTTACTGCACAGAAGCTGTCGTCGGTATTAAATTAAGGTTAGGCCTGGTTTTCTGTGCAAATACTCCACAAAATGGAAAGTTCACTTTTTGTTATTGTTATGTAAGAGAACCCTCAATTTTGGTGTGATTTTTGTGCTCTAAAAGGTTGTCTTATACACCAAAATATATGGTAGTTAATTCTCTACCTTCAGAAAATTCTCTCTGCCATTTTCTTGAACACATTACAAAAACGAAGTTGATCTTTCAAAAATTTGTATCACAAAGATGTTTAAATCATTAAAATATCGATATGCCTTCTTGAAGAATAATGAGTATTCAAGCTTTCCTTTTGTGACATTGCTGAAAGAGAATTCTCGTCAGCATATGTCCATCTTCAGACTTCTGCTGTCAAGAGCATTTCTATAAATGTCTCAAATGTATGAAATACAATGCAAGAGTGTTTCCAAACTTCTCTTTCTTTTAAACTAATTGTCTCTGTGGATTGAATTACTCTTGATGCCTTTGAGATACATAATGTTTCGATTTTATAAATCTATCATATTTAAAAGGTTATTCCTGTCTGTTTTAATAGTCCAGATTGAGTTTAACTTCTTTATTGTCAAATCAGTCATAAATAAAATTTTGGAGTTTCTCAAAAATCAGAAGAGATTTTAAATGTAGGGTCTTTGCATGTTGGTAAGTTTAAGAGGGGAGCATAATTATGTTAAGAAGAGGAAATAATGCTAATTTGTTGAACTTAACGAAACATTTGAATTGAGATGAAGGTATGTCTGAGAGTCCTTTTTCTAAAGGGAATTAAGTAGCTTCCAAGTTACTGAGATAACTGAAGCTCAAATTCAGCTCTAAGACAGAAAATTGATCCAAGGATTGAAATATATGAGGAAACATTGTTTTAAATTTGAGAACTTCACTGACCTACTGAATTTTAGAGCTGAGATTTTCACTTAATGGAGGCATCTGGACAAGTTTCTGTTATTGAACTAGAGAATCTCACTCTCTTTATTTAAATATTGTGTTTATTAAGTGATATATTACCATTGGTGTGTGACAAATGGAATGTGTAGTATTTGATACAAGCATAGTGTATTCAGACCAAAACAGTGGTCTGTTACTTTGGGGCTTTCCCAATATGTAGCTGGTTGCTCAGACTGGATAATGAGACTTAACACAGCAGTAAGAGTTGAGACTGAAGCATACAGGAGACAGATAATGAACAAGTGTTTTTGTTTCCACTAACATTTGATAAAGGCGGACTGAAACAACACATGGAGAGGGAGTGAGTGACAGTAAGAGATATTAAATGGTAAAAGTAAAGGAATTACGATTACAATGAGTGGAGTGGCAAGCATTTTGATCACAATGGAACTGCTAGTATTTGTATTAAAAACAAAAATGAGAAAGAGAACACTGCTTGTTGATTTTTATGTAGTGGGAGTTCACATGCATACAAGAACTCAAACATGCACTCACACACAAAAGTGCTATATAACTTTTGTTTAATCACTAACTAGATGATTTAAGGAAAAATGCCCTTAAACAAAATCATAAACTATATAAAGGCTTAGCTACAGTTTGGTGTCCCTTCCCCAATTTTATTTCCTCACAACTGTCTGGAAAATACATATTTCTTAATGGAATTGTGCAGCGGTACATTTTAGAGGATTAAATTATAGTTATGCTCATAAAATTTTAAAAACAAAAATTTGGAGCTAGTTTCAGATCACTCCTTTTTTTTCTCATAACTCTTTTTAAAATGCAGGTTTTTAAATATAATTCTGCAAAAATACATTTCCATGGGTGTACATTATGATTTATATTCATAAAATTCATAAGAAAAATTTAACCAGGAAAGCATTTATTTTGTTAACTTTATCATTGTAATCGTAATCTACAGTCAAGAAAATGTGTTTCTGCAAAATTTCATTAAAATAATGCATTGGAAGTGTGTTAGGAAGAAAAAAAGTAGGGAGCAGGGGAAAATGAGTTAAAACCATCCCCTAATAAATAAGGTTTAGTAATATAATCATAAACTACACCCTTGAAAATATATCTGCAAAGTGTAATTATAACTTATGCTTAGTAGAAAAAGTTAAGAAGAAAATCAAGTGGTGGTAGGAAAATATATTTAGAATATATATATATATATATATATATATATATATGTATACATGTCTCTTAAAGGATAGAGCTCAAAATCAATGCATTGAAGATACTTTATTGCAGCAACAATTATAATAACAGAAACAACCACAATAAGCCAAACCTGTGCACATTTCAATAGGGTATCCCGGAAAAATAAACCACATCATAAGATGTCTCGTAAAATATTGTAACAAATTACAACATATTACAAATTTCTGGATACTCCATCTCATCAGGGTCGCATTATTGCCATCACCAATACTATTATTAGCAAAACACACACATCATCCAAGAGGGTGAAAGAATAATCAACGGCACACCACCTACCATCGTTATTTTCTTACAGAATGTAAACAAACCACAATACTATTATTAGCAAAACACACACATCATCCAAGAGGGTGAAAGAATAATCAACGGCACACCACCTACCATCGTTATTTTCTTACAGAATGTAAACAAACCAGTCAACTGGTTTGTTTACATTCTGTAAGAAAATAACGATGGTAGGTGGTGTGCCGTCGATTATTCTTTCACCCTCTTGGATGATGTGTGTGTTTTGCTAATAATAGTATTGGTGATGGCAATAATGCGACCCTGATGAGATGGAGTATCCAGAAATTTGTAATATGTTGTAATTTGTTACAATATTTTACGAGACATCTTATGATGTGGTTTATTTTTCCGGGATACCCTATTGAAATGTGCACAGGTTTGGCTTATTGTGGTTGTTTCTGTTATTATAATTGTTGCTGCAATAAAGTATCTTCAATGCATTGATTTTGAGCTCTATCCTTTAAGAGACATGTATACATATATATATACAAAAACTCAACTGTGAGTTTTTGGCTAAGACTGTTAACAGATACTATATATTTTGTAAAATTTGTTTTATAAAAGTATATATTTAATATATATATATATATATATATATATATATATATATATATATATACATGCATATATTTGGGTAATATGTTTTATGTGTATATTTCTGTGTGTGTGTACACATATATGTATTAAAAACAAAAATTAGAAACAGAAGACTACTTATTGATTTTTACATGATGGGAGTTTTTTCGATTACATATAAAGTCTTTAAGTAAGATATTTAACAACCATTTCTCTCATTTACTGTCTAGAGATGGAAAAGGTTGAAAAGATGAGAAGGTGGTGCACAGGCAGGTTACCAAATGTGCACACATGCAAAGACACAAACACTTAGATATTTAGTAGCTAGTTGGCCTATACCAACAGGTTATTTTGTACACACAGAGCAGAACCCAATAAAACATCATGATTAAATTGCTGAAAAAGAGTAGGAAGTCTTCTTGGTGTGATGATGCAAACAGTGATAAAGTAATAATAATAATTCTTTTCTGATTTTGGTTTTCAAAGGGCCGGTGTATAGTCAATACCATTGATCCCAGTACTTCACCGGTACTACTCCAAAAGGATAAGAATAAAAGTTAACCATAAAAATGGTACTAATTATTTTGCTCAAGGTCTGAAATTATGGTGTATCTGTTCCTCAGAATCCTAAGAATGATGAGAGGAACACATGCACCAGATACACAAATTTAGGTTAGTTATTTGGTACTTGGCTGGTACTTTATTTTTTCAATATTAGAAGTAGGAAACACAAAATTGACCTCATTGGGGCACTCAGAGCATAAAGAGCCAGAAGAAACACAGCCAATGATAATAATAATAATACAAAATTTATAATGATGAAAATATTGATTATTATTATGCTAATAAGGTGATAACGGTAAAAAAGATAATGATTGAAATAATAACACCAAAATAAATCAGTAATAATAATAATTATAACAATAACTAATAATGGTACTGAATAATGATTATTGCAAAAAGCAAGCAATATTTATACAACAATATTAATAGGACTGGAGTCACAGTGTTGAGTGTATGTTATGAAGTGGAAGGTGTGACAGTCAAGTGTATAGTGCAAGCATGCACAGAGTATATCCTGTAGTTTCAAAGCTGTTGCAAAATTAAAGTTGTATTCTTTAGTGGAAACTCATCATATTGTATTGATTTATCTGAGAAGGCAGTTACATAGTGAAGATTCTCCAGAGAAACAGGTTGCTGGATCAGCCTAAATAAACTGCTGCACACTCTATCTTTATTGAGTACTTTTCTCTTTTGTTAATTTGCAACAGATATATATATATATTTATATATATATATATATATATATATGTGTGTGTGTGTGTGTGTGTATACTGTCAGTAAATCATAAATCCCCAAAAAGAGGCACACTCTAAGTTACAGAGCAGTAGAATATATAAAAATAGATATGGATGGTTTCACATCCATAAAGCACTTAGCTTTACAGTGTTTCTTCAGACCCTAAACACACACATACATTCACACAAACACATGTATATGTTGTAAAACCTCACCTGTTTTGAGGCAATGAAATATTTCCCCTAGTCCTTTGGTCACAAATCACATTGTGGAAGGACATGCTTTCACAGAAGATTGGAAACAACTGACATCACTTGTATGCCAGTGATGTTTATTTACTATTAGTGCATGATATCAAGACAAGGAGACAGTAACACACACACAAACACGAGGATTTTCTTTCTGTTTCCAACCAGTATGTTCATTCACAAGACTTTAGTTGATTCAGATCTATAGTTGAAGATATTTGTCCAAGGTGCTCTGTAGTGGGACTAAACCTGAAACCATGTGATGGCGAATCAAACTTACACATATGGATGCCCTTCCAAATATTAACCACTTAAGAGAATATACTGGGTTCTTTATTATTATTATTTTTTTTTTTGTGGAACCAGCATAGTGAGGTTGCTTTACAAAAGGGTGTCCCTGTAAGTGAGGGAGAATAGAAGGAACTGTGCAATGATTTAGGCAAGATGATTAGAGGAGGTTAAAAATGATGAGAGGAACAGATAAACCAATTTGGTTAAGAGAGGTTGGCAGTGGAGAGAGTAACATAGAAGCCACTATTGGGGGAGAATATACTATTGGAATATAAAAAAAGAAAAGGACTAATATTAGTGGTTAATGAAAAAGGACATTGGTAAGGGTGGAAGGGGACATCAAAGAGAGTCATTAAAAGAGATAGCCAGTGAGATGAGAGGTTGTTGAAGTAGAAGAGCAGGACTGAGAGAAAAAGAGAGGGGATGGGAATGATTGAGTGAGTGATAATCACAGGTAGTGAGAAGAGTATTATGATTGACAGGGTGCTGACTATGGACTGTTCAGTGTCTCATTTAAAATGCCAGTGAAGAAGAGGGAAAAATAAAGTGATTAGGGTTGGTTATGTGTGGCAACCATTCATAGTTTGCTAGTGCTTATATGTGATCAGGAGATAAGAGATGTGTGATGGAATGATGAGATAATTGAAGTCAATCAGTAGATGAGGAAAAGTAGGAAGGTGTTCATATATGTATGTGCATATATACTGTATATATACACACACACACACATGCTCTTTGTATACGAGTGTTAATATGTGTGCGCATGTTAACATGTGGTCCTTTTTCATACTTGTTTGACTAGACCTTACTATTGAGATATCCTGTGTAACTGACATAAAATCTATTAACGAAAATGTTCTCTTAGTTGTTGGAGCTATCTCTCTCTCTCTCTCTCTCTCTCTCTCTATATATATATATATATATATATATATATATATATACATTTTTTCTTTTTCTTTCTATTTATATTTTCCACATAAAATCTCTCACCAAATTAGATATAATTGAAACCAAGAATGGAGTTGCCTTGCGATTCATGTCTTTTTTTATTTTTATTTTTCTGCCAGTTTCTCATATTATATTGCATTTTTTCTCTTATATTTTGTGCTGTAGTTGCTTCTAACTGTTGAACCCATCTTTTTCGTTTATAAGCCAATTTTTTTCTAATGTTAAATTAACATTGTATGTTATATTTTTATTTTTTTCCTTGAGAGTATGTTGCAGCAGGCTAACAAGTGAACACCTTCCAATTGATATCCTAATTATAATACCAGTTTAAATATGTATTACTTTCTGCTTTTTTCATAATCATTCAATCAGTGTCTATAATATTTGATGTTCCTTATTAGCATATGCAATGAATATCCGTGTAAGTTTCAGGTTTTATACTTGATAATCCTAGGTGGGTTTTTTTTACCCTTTTTTTTATGAATCTTGATATTGTATGCAGCTGTTGCTTATACAATTATTTCACTGTTGTATTTTGAGCAAATTAGATCTATGATATAATTATTAGATCACATGAATTTACGTTTTTGATGGGTCAGCATCTTGAGATGAACACAATCTTTTTTCATTTATTTATATGATAAAATTTCAAGAGTCTTTCTACTTTCTTTTATGGGAATTTCAATTAGACAATGTAGAAAGGGTTGATGCTTAATTCTTATGAATTCTCATATATGTAGTGATAATTAATTATTTTTGACGTATCATAGGAAACATTTCAGAAAAGCCAAAGTATCTACAATTGCAGATTGAGACAATGTTATACAACAGCTCAATTTGATTTGAACTCTTGATCCAAGATTTGATAGTTCAAAGCATTGTCTCAAAGTGTCTTTTTTTTATTTTTGCTTTTATATTATTGCATTTTGTCTCTGCATTATGGCACTAGACATTAAACAAATTAGAATTTTGTTGATGTATGATAAAGATTCGTTTATGTAGGTTATGTTTATTATTGTCAATAGATTTAATTGGTTAATTAAATTATTACATTACAGGGAAATAACTCCTAATGGAGGTCAATTATTTCCCTTGAATTTTTTTTATTTTTTCTCTTAATTAATTTGATTTCTTGTATATTTTAGAGAATAAAATTTAGTTCAATTTTTACTATTTTTCACTTTATGTAACAAATACATGAGTACTAAATTAATTGGTAGTGTACATATACAAGTGTTAGAAATGGAATTGAAAGATAAATATTAATAATAACTGCAAATGGAACTATCTAATTACTTATATGTACTATATTTCAAGATAACCAATGTGCTAAGTTGATTTTTCAAACAAACAGGTAGTGAAGATGGAACGTGAAATTTGTTTCAAAGACTGAAACAGTCGCACTTAAGATATGTAGATTTTTCTGCAGTATGATTAACTATTTAGTGAATGCGCCCCAAGGAAATTTTAAATATTTCACAGTATACCTGTGTTCTTTTTGACCATAAAATACTGAAAAATATAAGTATTATATGACTGTTATACATTATTAACTATAGAAATCTTTTTCAAGCAATTCTAACATTGCATATTTATAAACAACTTTTTGCATTAAGTTATGAAAAGAAGTCACATCTAATTAAAGTAAATAAACTTGTTTATCTTTGTTTTCTATAGATTTCTTTATACATAATTATGAATATAAAATGGTAACATAAGGTACAAGAAATGCATTTCTATAAATTGAATTTCCACACAAATATTGTATTGTTTTTCAGGTTTGCCATCTTTGATAGTGCATAGTGTGTTTCTCTGATGTCTGGAAGATTGATTAATTAGAAATAATTCATGTTTAATTTTTTATTAATTCAGCTTCTATTTTTATTTGTATAGTCTAGCTATTCTATGCTTTTAAATATATGAATAATTTGTTTCATATAAACACAATTTATAAATAATTCTGAGTTAAAATAAATTGATTTTTCTGTAAATACAAGATAGTTTTCCTTATTTTTTTAACCTCTTGTGTTTGTATTCGATATTGCTTTTAATTTTGTTAATTAATTTGAATGCTGCGTAAGTTAAGCTGTTGTGCATGACAAGCATGACTTTCTGAGGTTTGCTTGAATTATATATTATTTGTCTCATATATATATTGTTTGCTTAAATTACATATTAACATCTGCTTCATAATTTTTCTCAAATTTTGAAGTAATTTTGCTATTATTCTCTTTCTTTGTTTTGTTATTATGATATTTATTAATACTGATTGGTGTAATATACTTGTTTTTAAAACTAAATGAAACACTATGTCATATAAATCTAGTAGTGCATCACAAGAGACGTTCAATTGTTGATTTCCTGTTTTCATTTGAAAGTGTAAAATTAAA
>NC_142930.1:59002702-59022702 GCF_046866305.1 Octopus bimaculoides | reverse complement strand
AAAGGCATAGAGATGCCTGTTTAAAATGTGCTTATGAACATAAAGATAAATCTGATACATTCTGGGAAAAGGTTCTATGGATAGACGAGTTGAAAATTGAATTGTTTGGATGAAATTCGCATACCCATGTTTAGAGGAAAAATGGTACCACCTATTTGCCGAAAAACTCAATTCCTACCGAAAAGTTTGGAGGTGGCAACATCGTAGTGTTTCTCTGCAAATGGCAATGGCAATTTACATGTGATAGATGGTAGAATGAATGCAGAGATGTACCAAAATATTTTGAACAATAATTTATGGGACTCTTTAGAAAAGCTCCAGCTTTGTGAAGGGTGGGTTTTACAACAGGATAATAACCCTAAGCACACGATGAAATCTACCAAAAATGGATTGTCAATCACAATATAAAATTATTAGAATGGCGAAGCCAGTCACCTGACTTGGACCCCATTGAAAATTTGTGACGTTATTTGAAAATTAAAATTCATTCAAGAGCCCCAGGGCGCATTCCAGATTTGAAGAAAATTTGTCAGGAAGAATGGAAAAAAATTCCTAAAGAAACATGCGAGTCATTGAGGAATTGAATAATGGTTATGCACCGAAGTATTAAATCAGAATTATCAGTTATTTATGTTCTGTATGAATCCTTTTTTTACCCATAAATATTTATAATTGGATATAAATTCCTTAGTTGCAATAATTTATTAGTTTCTTTTGCGTATTCTTAGTTTATGCATGTCTATGCAAATATAGTATTGGTATATCCCATTTATGTTCATTAGAAATTAAATAAATAAAGAATTTTGATGTGTACAAATATTTATTTCCCCCCATTGTATATGAAGGTTGTGAAGTCAGTTATGATAGAATTCAAATAAAGTAGTCCCGGAAAGGCCTTTAATGCGCTCCCAGAGAATATAGAACATAGGAGGAAATACTTATATAGATACATATACTAAAATTGGCCCTTTCTCATCTTGTTTGAGAAACACTGAATGTCTTCATGCTCTACCTGCCTGATAAGAAACTGAGACTCCCATATCCTGGCAATGGAATTGATTGACTTGCAGGTATTATTGTCGACCATTGCCTGAATCTCAGCAACAGATTCAGGAATTCTTTTCTTATCAGAATGACCAGAGTGTGTTTTCCAAGCTGCTGTACCTTCGTAATCACCATTAGACTCATCCATCTCTTTCCAGATTGACACCGAAACACTCTGAAATTTTCTTGTTGGAACTTCCGGCATGAAAGCCAAACAGTACAGCATGTTGTTTCCAAATTTCTGGCAGAGTTTATTGTGTCATGGCCCTGTTTTTCTCATGGACTGTGCCCGACTGACCCTACTATATTGTGTTGTTGAAAAATGAAAAGCAAACAATGCATATGTGTGAAATAAAAAATATAAAATGGCGACAATTTACCCATCGCAGCCTGTATATGTATACATGTGTGCTTGTGTGTGTGTGTATATATACATATATATATACATACACATATGTACACATGCACATATATATATATATATATATATATATATATATAGAAGGCAATAAATTGTATGAAAGGAGCTATTTGTGTTGAGACCAGCAATAAAAAGTTATGACTGGGGACAACTTAGCATGTAGCATTTTCATAAATTTGCTGTCTTGCTGGTAGTCTTACATCTTAATGATGTCTATCAGTTATGAATTATGTTTTTGTGGATACATTGGTAATTATAGGCTAGTTTTCCAAGTGAGATGTCATTTGATGTAACTTTTTGGTAAATCCTTTTGGTTCTTCTTGATTTATATCAGCACTGTGTAGGATTTTAAAAGGTATACACCCACAGTTCCACAGGTTGAATTGAGAATTTGACTCTATTTAGTATGTAGTCAATGAAATTGTTTTCTGTCTCATGATGACTAGCTGAGATCCAACAAATTAGATTAGTTGAACTACAGTCCACTTTTGTTTTTCTCTCATTTTGCCCCCTTATTGTATCTGTTTCTCCCTCTTCTATTAATACACAACACTTACACCAAATATGTTTTGTATTTTTGTATGTATGTGTGTGATGTGTCTAAATAGCAAAAAAAAAAAAAAAAAAAAATGACATTTCACAGAAAAAGTGTGATAAAAATATTGAATAAATCTTTTAATCTGATCTTTAGTCATAAAAGTGTTTAGAATCTATATTGACTACCTGACATATATTAATAAATTTCTAGATAAAACAGAATTACCCGCAATCCAAACATCCAGTAATGTTCTTAAAGAAGACCGCAGTAAAGTAAAAGATGTTGAGCATGATGTCCGTTACTTGCCTGACATGGAATGGAAATATGAAAACACCTTTGATCTGCAGAGAGGTAAGTTTAATTATCTAAGTTTCAGAATCATATAAAATTCCAAATTACTTTTACACCCTCAAAGAATTATTTTTTTTAATATTTCCTATGTATACATTCTATTTTAAGAAATAACATTATTGTGAAATTGAAAAAGAAAACACTGAAAATTATTTTTAAGTTAAAGAACATTTTAAACTTTTTCAATTTTAGGAATATTAATACCTATTGCTTGTTTTCTTTTCCAGTATAATATTTAGCTCCCAGTTTTTCTGTTTTTATTTCTTTATCTGTTTTTTAGACTAATTACTTTTTAGTCTTCTTTAGAATTTCTCAGATTTCTATATTAAAATGTTTTTTGTAAGCAAACTGTTGAACATGTTTGTCTAACTGGAATTGTCTAACTCCTGAACTTTAGTTTATTTACAAATCAATTTGTAATCAGTTAACTGCATGCTTTTAGGTTAGATTCCATTATGCAACAGCACCTTGGGAAAATGTCTTTTATCATAGCTGTCTAAGTGAAATTTGGTGGACATAATTTGTATGGAAGCCTGTCATAGGGATCTTTCTTATTCTTGTGTAGTAACCAATCTGTTGTCTAGTTTAACACTACTATCTGGTCCTTTGGTACTCTGTATGATATTCTGTTGCCAGTAATCATGCCAGGTTGCCAATTTATACACAGCTGTTTCACTTTCTCCCACACGTTCTGGAGGTCCTTCCTCTGAATTAACATTAAAATAAAAGAAAAGCAGTTATACCGAAAGTTGTTCAGATATTGGGGAAAAATATATTTTCTTTTATATATTATTTCCGCAACGTACAAATACTAGTGAATAAATGATGTAGATATTTTTATGACAATATTCTATAGAATACTGTTGGAGAATATCTGAATTATTAATACAGATTTTATTACACATATTAATCAGGTAAGTAATAATTATAGTGAAACAAGTTGCAAGTAGTTTTACCACAATAGAACAAAAACTGAATTTTCATTATCAATATGAACTTTCACTTACTATCATAATTATTTTATGGGAAACATTCTGTTTAATACCTATGAATTCTGGTATTTCATAAAGAAAAATATTCTTTCGCCACCCTTTAAGATAGGATTATAGCTTAGTGATAAACAAAGGATATACCTAATGTTGCTTGACTAAGCTACCTTAGTATAGAGAAATATGTAGTCTGACAGTTTGTAGCTCTTATTCTTTTCTACCTTTAGAGAATTTAGCTTACAAATACTAATACTGTCACTTCTTAGAATAAATAACTTTATATTTAAATGTGTTTTCTCATTTGAAGCAATTGCTTTATTTTTTTTAATTTAAAAATCAAACTTCTTGTGAATGAAGGATATAAAGAGAATACATTTAAGTTACATTTTTATTGATGTACTAAACTCAGTCTCAGCCTTCTCAGTTTGAGGAAAATGGTAATGGTAATTGCTTTAACGAATAGTTTCTAGTATTCTTACTTTGGCATGTGACTGTCTTTTGATTTAGAATATTCATATTTGTTCTGGATTAGTAAGTGGTTTTAAATCGCCATCACTTTCATTTTGTATGTTTTCCATGGTAGTATGTGTTGGACTGGTTGTCCCATCTGAGTCAGTTCTTATTTGGGGTTACTGCCCTCAAACAGGCTAAAGGATTACGCCTCAGTCAGATGTTTTGATTTTGGTGTGTTTTCTGCAAACAGAGGTACCTTTCTTGACACCAACCACTTAAGTGTGTAATGAGTGTATTTTATCATTGCACTTGCATTAGATGTGTTGTTGTACTCTTGGCAAGAGTAAAGAATTTCCTCAATCTTATGTTGTCTGTATTCAATTTACTAACCACTTTACAGAATGTATTTGGTGTACCTGACTTGTGCTGGTGGCATTTTATTGTGGTACTAGCTTAGGTGAGGTCACTTGTAACTCACAAGACTATAGATCCTCCACACTGCTTTGTGAAGGAAAATAAAAGAGAGTGATTAGCTTCAGGTGAGGTGCTGAAGGAAGAGAAAGTTTGATGGGAGGAACAAATTTATAGCTGTTAGAAGGTGGCAGAAGAGAGAGTAATAGAAAATACTGCTTGAGAAATAATAGAATAGACTGTTGTGATAGGTGGTTAGTAAGAGTCATGAAGACGGTGGGAGTAGCTGGAAGTAGATGAGATACACTACTAAACCAGTTATATGAGATGAGCAGATGGATATGGGTGGTGGTGTTGTGCATGATAGAAAGAAAGAGAATGGTAAGGAGTGGAGAAGCCATAGGGAGAGGTTCAGTGAAAAAAAGCAGACAGGAGAGTGTACTGGAGGTAGTTGGGACATAGAAGAAGCATGCAGCAAGAGCATCTCTGCTAGTATCAGTATTTCTGTTCTAGCATTCTCTCTCCCATTCTTGCACAAGAGTGCTCATATATTTACTATTTGATACAATAATTTTTTTTTTAACAATGTTCAGTGCAAATGATGCTTTGTCATATTGCAATGAAAATCTAAGCTAACAATTAGGTCGTAAATATTACTCTTCAAACAAAGCGATAGGAAAGCTATATAACTTGCTTATTCTTTAATTGGGTTTGAAACTACTTTAGATTGATAGGGTTGATAATGTTAATTATTATAATAACACCATTTGTTGTTTATGTGTAAGCATTCCCATTAAATGATCATTAAATGTCTCAATAATGAACAGCCCATAATAATAATAAGCAGTGCTGTTGCATAAATGATGATAAATTAAAGCATTACATTATATTTTTTTGGAACTACATTACTTGCTAAAAAACGGCGATATTACATGCACAAAATATAAATTTTCTTTTAATGTTGGCTTTTATTATATATTTATTGTAATCATGATTCTTATGTTTATGTTTTACTACAGGGTCTAATATGGCTGCGAAAATAGAAGTTAGAAAACTGGATCCAGTGCACAAATTTATGCCCATTGACCATTCTACTGTTAATGATAACCAAGCTTTTTACGATCGCAGCATCTTACATAAGTATTGTCCATACCCAATGCCAGCTCATTATCTCATGGAATATGTAATACATAAAGTAAGTTAAGTGAAGACATATTCACTTCAATTACTAATTCTGTTTCTTGCTACATTGTTATTTTTTATGTACAGATATTGAAAATGCAATTCTTTAGAGTTAACATTTTATATGATGAATACTAAAGTTGGGTTGTTTTCTGTAATTAGATTGATTACTCTTTTTCTTATTTATATAATATTTGTTTTATGGTTGAATGTTTTCTCTAATTACAATTACTTTAATTTGAAATACAACTGAGTTTCATTATCTTGAAATCCATAGCTTCATTGCTCTAACTTCCTAGTTTGCACCACTATTAATCAAGCATGTTTTTGAATTTGTTAGTTATTTTCAACTTTACAATTTCCCATGCTGTGACCTACTTACCATTTTACTTAGCTATTTTCTTGTAATCCTTTTGCTATCATTAAATCCTAATAAAGCAAATGGTGTTTGGGCATGGTGGTGTGGTTAAGAAGTTTGCTTTGTAATTATGTTGTTTCAGGTTCAGTCTTATTGTGCTGTGCCTTGAGCAAGCATCTTTAACCATAGTTTTGGTTAACCAAAATTTCAGGGGGGGTGGCAAATACGAGAAGCAAAAATGATGTGATAGTTCATTGGAGGTACTTTTACTGTTCCTGGGTGGTAAACTAATTCAATCATTCATTTTAGCACCACTACTTAGCCATTGTGTGACTTTAGCACATTTAAGTAAGTTTTGAAAAAGGTGCTATGTACCACTCTTCTTTTGACCAAGTGATGTAGAAAAGAAAATGTCTCCTATTATATCCTACTTCTACATTAATTTGTTCAAAGTCTGTATTTTCTTTTAATGGTTAAATTTTTCTCATAGTTGACTTAAATATAAAAAGAAATAAAAGTAATTTTAATATTAAAGAGATAGCAGATGGAAATGAATTTGCACTGAGGAGTTATTGTAAATGTTTACATCATCTTGGACTATCATTTAAGGTAGAATGTCAGTTTTTTTTTCTTTTCAAATGTATTAGGGATAGACTTAAGTTACTGTTCATTTTATTAACTCTATCTTGCTCCCCTAAGCTTCTACTTCAAACTTTTGTGAAGCATTTATCATTCAAAATAACATTATCTTGATTCTAACAAGCCAAATACTCTATAAATAAATATCAAAATAAATATAATTTAGGTAAAAAAACATTTAGACATATGGTAAGAATAACTGAAGTTGCAGTTTGCTTCAATCCACATAACACAATGAACAACTGTGCAACAACTATGAATGTCTAGAAACACAATTACAACACCTTTTGTCAGATATTAAATGCTGACTAAAGATTATTTACTTCAGCAACACTAAATACTGTATTAGAATACCTATCCTCTCTTATGAAGAACAAATTGAACTTCCTTTTCTTGTTTCTGCTGCATTCAAATCTTTTGATCAAGTAAAAACTAAATGAATACACATACCATGTTTATGTTCGCATTCTGTACTACCTATCACTATATGAGTAAAGCCTAAATTGTCTTCATAGACTGAGTATAAGCATGTCATACTTAAGGAATTAGATTTACAGATTATCTTTGTACCTGAATTTTTAGTAAAGCAGTCACCAGGGCTGTTCCCTTAACTACAGTAAAAGCGACAAACTTTTCTGCTTAAGTGTTTTTGCAACAATATTTGAATTGTAGGTCCATCCAACCAGTTTGAAATGGCTGTTAAATATAACTATTTAGCAAAGAGAACTAACATAAGAACTCATTGAAGTATGGTGTAAGACTGAAGGGTGAATGAAATAAGCAAATCAGTGTTGCAGATATTAGTGGTGGGGGGGGGGGCATGATCTTTTAGTTATTGATAGTGGAAAGGAAAATGATTGGAACAGTTTATAAAAATTGATTTTGGTTGTGGATTATATAGTACTAATATTAGTATATAATACTAATATAAGTAAAGCCAATTCAAATGCCTATTTAAAAGGTTATCTATTAGAAATCAATTAATAATTAGAAAAATAAACAGTTGACTTACATATGTTAAAAATAATAAGAAAAAAATATTTAACAGTGAATAAGTGAGTGATATATATATTTTTTGCTTTTATGTTATTACTGTGCTACATGCTCATTGGGTAGAGACCGAATGCTAGAAAATAGAAATAGCAAAAAGTTTAATGAGCTAAAACTTAAACACGTCACTGGTTGAGCAAAACAAGTTTAATTAGTTGAACCTGCCATCTAGTGCATACAGCATAGAATTATAAATATGAATCTGAGTGAAAAATGATTAATGTGTTGGTTAGGTGTTGATTATATGTCACTATCATGCAGGCAATACACTAGTTCAAGCACCCAAGTAATGCTTGCATTTCAGTTAGGATGTAGCATACACGACTATGATTACTGGAGTATTTAGCAGAAGTCCATTTTTAATTGAAATTGAAAATGTCTCTTAATAAGATATACTTATTTATTTTTCTCTTCTTTGGTCTTTATGAATATTTTATTTTGATATGAAGTCTTTTCCTAAGTTGCTAACTATGTTCAAAGTATTGAATGTATAATTTTTTTTAATGTGGAAAAAGATGTATGTACCACACACGCATACATACAGACATATACATGTATATATATATATATATATATATATATATATATATATATATATATATATATATATATATATAGATATATATATATATAGATAAATAAATAAATAAACTAAGCAGAAAATGGAGAAAATTGTTGATCAGCAAATAAATTGACTCCCATTAGTTATTATTTTTTTAATACAAAACTTTAGCAAAAAAAAAAAAAAGAAATAACTGATGA
The DNA here is from genome assembly GCF_046866305.1 of Octopus bimaculoides. Classification (NCBI taxonomy): domain Eukaryota; kingdom Metazoa; phylum Mollusca; class Cephalopoda; order Octopoda; family Octopodidae; genus Octopus; species Octopus bimaculoides. The sequence goes on along the minus strand of NC_142930.1, from coordinate 59,014,504 downwards.
TAGTCAATTTGTTTGTTGATCAAGAATTTTCTCCATTTTCTGCTTAATTTAAATTTGATTTCTGATAAACTCTTGTTTATTTTGTTATTGCCTGTATCCTATGAGCATAATATGCTTGCATATCCATACCCAGGGTTAACATAGGTAATTTATACTGGTACTAGAAAGATATTCTTATCCATTAGACAGTTTTTCCAACCGCTAACTGTACTAACCTCTCTCTCTCTCTCTATATATATATATATATATATATATGCACATACATGCATATATATACATACACACACGCATATATATATATATATATATATATATATATATATATATATATATATATATATATATACACACACACATGTATATTAGCATGTATGTATATATATAAAATAGTGAAGCATTGTGTGGTATTACTTTTAAGAGATTTATTGTGTAAGGCCAGAATAATGTAAGACGGTACAAAGTGAACTACAAAAGAAAAAGGAAACATAAGAAAGTTACAGTTTTGCTTTAGGAAAATCCATTTTCATAGGAAGCAATTTCTATTTGTGTTTACTTAAGCATTTTTCAATCTGGAGGCTAATAACATGAAATGCTATTGACTTTATGAATAGATTGAGGTAAAATTAGTACTCTAATACACATTCAATTTTACTATACTTGACGTTCTGCTGTTTTTAAATGATTCATAATTAATTGTAGAACATCATATCAAAATAATATTGGGTTACACTCCCAAAATGATTTTCAACTCAAAGGTTAATTGAAAACTCATACTGTTATATTTTTCAGGTGTAATTTTTTCTTTTTGTTAGCTATTTTGCATTTATGAATCAAGGCATGTTGGGAGGGGGAGACTATCAAAGTTTTCTTCTATTATTCCATCCGAAATCCTGCTATTTAAGTGAAATAAATTTTTCAATACGATAATTATAGAAATGTCTGTATTTTTCTTTACTGTATTTTGCTATAGCTTCCATTTTTGACAATTTAAATCAAAGATCAATAACATTGATATTGGTTTCCTATTGTTCTTTGGACTTTTCTCTCATACTATATCAGGAAAAATAAAGATAAACTAAATCCCTTTATTAACTTTTATCATAAAGTCATTATTTTACCTTGAGAAAAGATGCCACCATATATCATGATAAAACATAAATTGATATTCATATCTTAAAATTCCAATACTCCAGTTCAATAATTTGAAGATAGATTTTGTATCAAATTATTTTCCTATACATTCATAAACTACTTACATTTTCTAGTGAAAACATTTTCACCTGATTATCTTCAATACTGCAATTTTCTATTAAAATTGTATAGAGAATAATAAAATCAGTCAGAATTCAATATAAACTTATATGTTTATTCTTAAAATGTGCCTTAAATTATTTTAAAAATATAGCCACCGAATAGTATAAATATTCAATTGTTACTGGTCTACTTCAGTAGCATTAAATATTTAGATATCTCAATATGAAAATGTTGAAAAGAAAATTTCATAATGCATTGTTGCTGAATTCCTTGGTCAGCTCTGAACCAATAGCCATAGCATCAATGGCACAAATATCAACCTTGAATATATCAAATATATCAGGTAATTTTCATAGTATAATTATCATAGTATATAGAACTGCATTATCAAATGTATCTTAAAAAAAAAAAGAAAAATGAAAGAGGGGATTTGAATGATAATCTTTTTCCATTAAAAATGTTTATACAACAAATAGAGAAATGCATGTTGGTAAAATATGAGGAAACAGAAATGTTTCAAACTATAATTGTAGTAATGTAAGACTCAAATAGCTACGTATTTTTAGTTAATTATTTCTAGTTTTCATTGTTTCCAGTTTATATACATGTATTTTATTAGAAGGAAAACTTGTTTCTTGTAGCCAATGTGCTATAAACTAAAATGATAAAGGAACATGGGTGTTTTTTAACATTTTTCACTCTTATGCCTATTGTTCTAAGCTAGATGGATGTTTTCGTTTTTCAGATTAAATGATTTTTGCAATATTGAACATTTTATTAGAAAAACTATTACTTCTTGTTAACTCTCTCACTATGATATAAGATTAGTATTTGAATAATAATGAGCTTGACTCGGAGAGTGTCACATATCATGTCTAACTATTAGCACAATAGCTGTAGAAAGATTTGGACACTTAGCGTGGTCAGTAGGCCAAAAGCTTAACCTTACAACCAATTAAATTTAGTAATCAGTTTAGAAAAAAATAAATGTTTTGTAAGATGTCTTATTTCTGAAATTCCAAAGAAATGTTGCTTTAATTCTAAATTTAATCTAATTTTCTTAAGTGATTTCAAAGCTGTTATGTGGAATTAGTGTTTTAAAACACAAAATCTTTGTTCTTTAAATGGAATTATGTTTTAAACATTTTAAATTCTGCTTTAGGCATGTGATGGGAATATTTTACTTTGCAGGAATTGATTAGTAGAAGCTGCCTGATGAGTGTTGGAATTTTCTTTTAATTTTTAAATGAAATGAGAACTGACTGACTATTTAAACTGTTGGAAGCCTAAAAGCACAAAACCTGTTGAAGGGTATATATTTTACAGTGTGTTTCAAGTTAAGCAGTAAAAATTTGCTTGATGAACAGTGTAGATGAAGAAGTATGGAATCAGCTTGAGACCAAATGCAATTAAAGATGAAAACCAGATTTTCAGAATGTATAAATAAAAAAACAGTAGCTCTGTGATGGTTAAAAAAATTTATTATTTTCAATAGATTTGGTATTTGCAGGCGCAGGAGTGGCTGTGTGGTAAGTAGCTTGCTTACCAATCACATGGTTCCAGGTTCAGTCCCACTGCGTGGCATCTTGGGCAAGTGTCTTCTACTATAGTCTCGGGCCGACCAAAGCCTTGTGAGTTGATTTGGTAGACGGAAACTGAAAGAAGCCCGTCGTATATATGTATGTGTGTCTGTATTTGTCCCCCTAGCATTGCTTGAGAACCGATGCTGGTGTGTTTATGCCCCCGTCACTTAGCGGTTTGGCAAAAGAGACCGATAGAATAATTACTAGGTCTACAAAGAATAAGTCCTGAGATCGATTTGTTCGACTAAAGGCGGTGCTGCAGCATGGCTGCAGTTAAATGACTGAATCATGTAAAAGAGTATATGTTAGATGTTTAAATATCACAAGGTAGTTAGTTACTATTTATAAATTGTTAGAAAATGCCTTACTTGAGAAGATAAGTAAAACTAGAATTTACAGAGGCAGATGTTTTCAGAGAATCTGAAAAAAAAACTTCTGTGCAGTGGTTGAATCTGTTAGTTTATGGCATCTTTACTTAGGTATTAACCAGAAGGTTTGAAACTATGATGGACAACACCTATGCCTTATGATGCTTTGAATGTGTCCTGGAAAGACAAGTCTATCAAAAAAAAAAAAAAAAGAAATGAATAAATAAAATAAAATGTACAGTAAGCATCCAAAACTATCAAACACCATTAAAGAAAGAAGAATTTGCTGCTTTGTTTCATGCCGCTGGAGAAGTGAGGAAAAGCTAGTTTGGGACACTCTTCACATAATCACATTAGTTGCCTTTCAAAGACCACTTAGATCAATTGACAAATGACACTGGAAGTTACTGGGAATGGCTATCACATAATACGAAAGATAAAGATTATAATTACTTAAAATTTCTGTGTAACATTATCTGGCGTCTCTGTACATATCATGAGACTATGGCTCTGTAACGTTTGGATCAAGCTTGGAAAAGCCTGTTTTTTAATGAAAGACAGTAGTTGCTTATACATGCAAGTATCTCATCTATCAACACCGCCAATGTTTCACCTGGAAAGGCAAATGCTGATACTGCTTGGTATCAGTATCATTATAATGGTTCTCAATAGAGTGCAAAAAACATAATAGATGCCACTAGGCATCCCGTTTTGTGTGTTTACAATTTCATCAATACACCACCCTGTACTTTGATATTACCCAATGATTTGAACCTAGAATTTATTCTATTAATAATGTTTGAGTATCTGAAGAGCTTGTGTATATTCTTTCTATTATATAAATATTAATGTTATATTAGTTTTAGCATTTTCTGTTATCTTGAAAAGGTAATTTGTTTCCTTCAGTTGGAGAATTTCAAAATAATAATCAAGTTATATGAGTTCTTGAAACAACTGCAAAAAGAAACAAGAGATTTCTTAAATATTTTAAATTAACTATAATGCTAAATATTTCTTTAGATTTGAGAATTTTATTTTATATGAAGTTACTTAAGTATTTCTAGAATGTTTGAAAAAAGATGTGCATTGAACTATTTTAACTAAGATCTCATAGATCTCATTATTAGTAAAATCATTTACTAATCTTATCTGTGTTAAATAATTTGATAAACATGTAAGTGTAAGAGGTAATTATTATAAAACTACCAGACTCTTTGCAAAACTGGAATATTGAGCTGAGTGTTTAAACATTATACTTGAATATTTTATCTCTATTCATGGATTCATCCTTGTCATTTGTGTTATTGTGATGATTGCTTTGTTGTAAAATAATTCTCATGCAATTTCACAATTAAAGGTCATTAGTGAATAAGCGCATTTTAACCCTATCATTACTATACTCCTAACCAAAATACACCTCATATGTGTTTCAATTAAATTCTAGAATAATCATGAATTTTTACTGGTTTCATAAAACAATTCTAACATTTTTATTAACATATTAATGTGATTTTCAGAACACAATTTACCAAAAGGTTCTTAACCAAATTTATGTCATAATTTTTGTCTCAAAGTATATTTAACTAATAATAGTAAATATTGCAAAATATAAAATTATTTAGATTTTGTTTAAACATCAACACAGGGAATGAGTTATTAGTTAATATTCAATGAATATCAAATAAGATTTTAATATTGTGCAAATCACTGAAATATCTCTCAGGCAAACTTAATGCACATTAAACAGGTGTACCATGTACATGGATTGGATAAGTAACAGGTTTTAAAAATATATAAGTACTGTGATCTATTCATTCAACTAAACATTTTTCAAGGCCGTGTCCCAGCATGGCTGCAGTCTAATGACTGAAACGAGTAAAAGATACATTTACTCACATACATGCACATAATATCCCTAAACATTCTCAAATTTCTAACTTTCATGCATTCAGGAAATATCAAACTATCTCTTTTTCTTCTTTGTTTATGTTCTGTTTAATGGTTTGTTTGCTCAGTAGTCACTTCGTAGACTTTGAAGGAAAAAGTGAAAAAAAATTAATCTAATTGTTTCGTTTCCTTGGAAAGACTGGTCAGGTACATATATATATATATATATAACTAATAGAAACAGATTTTTAATTCTTACTATATAACAGGTGCAAATTCACTCTTTTATTGCTTATTGGAACTGTTAGAATTGTTTCACTTTCAGAAATAGAAATATCGAATTTATAATCGCACACATGATTTTTGTGTTTGCCATATATTTTCTTAGATATTTCCATGTTGTCTTTTGAAAATATTTGGAATTCAAACTTGTTGTTTGACAATAGGAAACTGGTACCCACTTTTTGTCCACAGTGAAACATTTCAGGAAATTGAAGTGGACAAACATGTGAAAAAAAAAAAAAAAAAAAAAATCTCCAAACATTTAGTGCTCAGATATCATGTAATATGATGTTGGGAAGTCTAACTCAATTGTTTACATAATGAAATCACATGTTTTCATGAATATACTAAGGAAATTTATGCTGAAATTTCATTAAAATATGAATACGTTTTTTTTTTCAGATGGTTATGGACGTTTATTAACCAAAATTTTTTGGGGGGTGGCTGTGGGTGAGTTTGTAACAGAAGGATTAATACCATTCAAATATATCTGACATGAAATGTAGCTTTACAGTAGAAGAAAAAATTCTCTTTAGTGGTTTATTATTTGCAAATATTCAAAAGTTTCTTATATTTGACTTATTTTGTAATAATTTTGTATCGAAATTTTAATCAAAAGGATTTTTAGAAACGTATTTTGATATATTTTCACTGCAATGGCACCTCAATAATAAACACAATATGCAGTAGACTGTATGGTAGCTTCATTTACAGGAAAGGTTTTACATTTCATGAAAATTATCAATATGCTTTCAAATAATCTTCAAGTGACAGTTTACACGAATGCAAATTTTGTAATTGTCAACCTATATTTTTGTTGAAACTGCTTTTACTTCATGTTGAAGTATGGAAAAAAAAAAATGGTAATAAATTCCTTAATTTATTGGTTTCAAATTTTGGCACACGGCCAGCAATTTTGAGGTTTGGGGAATTCGATTACATGGACCCCATTGCTCAATTGGTACTTATCTTATCAAGTACACAATGACAAAAGGCAGTGTCAACTTCTGCAGAATTTAAACTCGGAATGTAAAAATGGGTGAAATACCATGAAGAATTTTGCCTGGTGTGCTAACAATTGTGCCAGCTCACTACCTTAATTCCTTAATTTATTAAAATTTTGAGTGTACTCATCTCTTATTAAGTTTTTTTCCTCTCTCATAAAAAGAAGTAAAAATTATTTAAACTACATATCCAGCAAATTTCATGAAAGGCCATATGTAATTATTAAAACTCAATCTTCATTCAATTATTAATCATTGACAGGATGTGACATATGAAATGGACCGAGGTGTGAATACCAATGATCAGTTACTGTCATGCAGAGGATATAAGCCAATGGGACACTTTCCTGATTTACGTCAGCCCGACCGTAGCTCCCTTCTTTGTGCCAAAATTGGGCCTTTAGCCAAAATGTTTGGCATTGAGGAGGAACTCACTGAGAAGATTACTGTTCGTGTTGAGAAATCAATTAGGTAAGTTTAAATGAAAAATTTTAATTGTTGTTGAAGAAAATCAAGTTTTTGGCTTCATATTTTGCAAATGTTTTGATGGCTGGGAAATTCTGCTTCTGTTTTAAATTGCATTTAATAATAATTAAAACTTTACTAATATAGCAATGTATCTAACAACAAAATCATATTTATCTGTGATAATAATAAAATAAATAAAATATCTGCACTTTTTCTGTTGAATTAGTTTGTGTTAGTATATACTGAAAGTATTTGGATAACTTCCCTAATATTTCATTAAAAATCAAGTTGTCCTTTAAAAAAATTAAGCATTTTATTATCATAATTAAAATATGTTTTCTTTTTTAAGTTAGGAAGAATGTTGGTGATACCTGAATTGGAAGTGATGCTGTTTTGGAGACCCGAATTAATTTATGTAGGAAATTCAAAGCTGCTAATTCTACTTTAAATTAGATAAATGCTTAATACAAAAATAACCTCTGACCAAAAGTTCTTATTGTTGCTTATTAAGTTAATTAGTACTAAGATTGTCTGAGAAATGTTCAAGCTTGACAAAATAAAATTTTACTTTATGCACTTTTCTTCTCTATTTCTTATAGTGCATACAAGCAATTATATATATATATATATATATATATATATATATATATATATATATATATATATATATATATATATATATATAGTTTTGATATAGTGGCATCTCTTTATTAGATCTGTCCTTCAGCAAGTGTTTAGTTCTATCTCCCATCTTACTAAAAATAAAACAAAATAATATTGATTGTGATTCTTTGTACTGTATTGATTCTTTAGATTGACTACTTATTTGCATAATCATTCATTGATTATTATTCATGACAGAATATATCTTAAAACAAATGCAGAATTAATCCTTAAATAAAATAATAGATTGTAAACATTATGCAAATATGCAATAAAGTGTATTTTTGTATTCAAATCATATATTGTTATAAGTGGCTTTTAAAATATAGTGCAGTTCTAATGTTACTTCTGAAAACTTAGTCCTAAGTGCAAGAAGTTCAGGATTTTTATCCACACATTGCCTTTATAATTTTCTGTGGTTAGGTACAGTCACAGTGTCATATATCACTATCATTCATATAATAGAAAATAATAAATTTTAACAAGTGAAAAAAGGAAAACTAACTCAGGTAGATAATATTTTAAAAGCTAGAGATTAAGACTTTCCTACAAAGAAAAGCAAGAATACATGTGAAATATATTTTTAGCCATCAAAAACTGTTATACTCAATCCCTATTTATTTTGTGATTTTAGAACTGTCTCAGTGACCATTTTGCAGTGATACAAAATATGTTTTCGCATCACAAATGATGATAAATGAGTACAACAGATTTTATTTTGGTACCAATGGTTAAACAAGCTTTTCAGTTATGTAATGGCTCGAATTTCAATTCAAAGTCTTAAGTAATATTACATACTAGATAAATACATATAGGAAATATGTGTCTGTTGTTGAGAAGCTTCCCTCTCAACCATGTAGCCTCAGATCCAAATCTCATTGTGTGGCAGCTTTGACTTGTGCCTTCTATAGTTTCAGGCCAACCAAAACCTTGTAAGTGGGCTCAGTAGAATCCTGTCAAATATGTGTATGCACATACCCTTGTCTTAGCATTACACTATGGTTGTAAACAAGTATCATCATCATACAAGTGGCGTTTGTTTACAGTCTTCCATATAAAGCATATCTAGCTATGGTGAAATAGCATTTTGCTTGGAAAGAGGTGAGGGTTTGCAACAGGAAAGGCATCCAGCCGAAGAGAAGCTAACTCAACAAAGTCTTATCTGGCCAATGCAAGATGGAAAAGTGGATTTTAAACATTGATGATAATGGTGGTGATATTTCAAGTATTGACAATGCAATTAAATGTGAAGAAACTAAAACATTGTATTCTTGAAGTATTATGCTACGTAATTGGGCAACTAAGCAGTAACGTAATTAAATAATATTCTATTTTAAGTGATACAGGGATAGTTTGCAAATTTTACATGCCTATTCTGGTGGTATATTAAATATTACTTAAATATATGTTAGTATTATATAAATCTAAAATAACACGATAAGGTGTATCTGGATGAATTCAGTTTGCTTTACTTGGTAGAATCCATTGTTAGTTTTTAAATTGGTTCTTTATAGCATAGCCGTTTCCTTCTCTATTTTACTTTTTCTCAGTATGCATATAGTTGAATTAATTTTTACTTTGTGAAGATTCGTTCTGCTCAAACCAACAAAAATGAAAATAGTTTTCAGTTTTACTTTTAGTTTTTAAATTTGTACACTTGTAATAATTACACTTTCATTACATTATCAGTGCAGAATAAGTTTACTTAGACATATATTGGTATTAAAATTGCTTCTGAAACATTGACTGTTAGATATTTTTTCTTATAGAGAAAAAAAAAACGCTTTATTTTTCATTATTCTTTCTTACTGTATGATTCCGTTTTATTGAAAAAATTGTAAAACTAGCACATGTAAAGCAGATATTAAATTCCAAAGTAAAGTATTATAAAATCCCCCATAATGTAAGATATTTAGTCTCAAGGTACATAAATTAACAATAATTAAACTTTGTGCAATTTATATGATTTGCATTCTGATGTGCATTTACTAGAATTAAAATCTCAGACATTTGCAATACGAGCTTCTTAGGCTTGACTCTTTGATTTGATCTGGTTTAAAAGATTACAAAATAACCACACACAAAAGAAATTTTACAAAAAAAAAAAACAAAGAAAAGAAAAACAGTAATTTGGATGTTGTCTTATTTTAATGAATATGTTTTGCTTAAATTTATCTAACATGAATTTATTTACCTTTTATAGGTCTGATGTAATAGCATTTGATTATATTTACAATTAAGCATTTTTATGTTTATTAAATCAATTTAGAAAGAAATGATTTATTATTGTACATATATGTGTTTGTGTATGCAGATGTTAGCTAAGAAAAAGTAAACAAAATTTTTCTATGCGTACTGAGTCAAAAATATGATTTCTTCATGTATTTCATACTTTGCCTATATGTTCAAAACATTAACTGTATCAAAGAAATCTTATTTTTTCTCAGTTATATGACATTGGATCCAAATATTTTCCTTTGATGTACATGGATGCAAATTTTACACATTCATATGTATGTTTATGAGTTCCCATAGTTCATAAGTTACATGTCTATATATGCATATATATATACAATATATAAATATTCATACATACATACTGAAACACACAAAACACTGACACATAGATGTGTGTATGTGTGTGGATATATATATATATATATATATATATATATATATATATATATATATATAACAGTATGTATGTTTATATAAAAATAATATATGATTATATATCAGTGTTTGTGTGTATGTGTCTTCCTGTCTGTCTCCATAGATATATGTATCTTTAAGTAAATATAGTGTATGATTATATATAGCATTCAACACCTACACATACATACAGCTTGTGTTTATATATTACATATATGTGACTCTGTGTGTATGTCAATGTATATAATCTATGTATGTTATATATATACACATATATAAATATATATATACACAGACACAGATATATATGTCTACATGTACACACATATATATATACATACAAGTATACACACACACACATATATAGTGTATATATTTATGTATATGGTAGTTGTTTACTCCTTATACAGAGTTTGACCACCTCCTGTATCTATACTTTAGCACCATCATGGCATCTGATGTGGCTTTCTAAACCAGACAATGACAATGTTCTGAAAAGACACCCACATAGATTGCACATTCGATTTGGACCACCAAGAGCTGCAGATAGGTTCTGATCTTTGCAGATCTTAAAATGTTTTTTGAAGCCTCCGTTAGATTTGCAAACCTTCTGGCATACACTACATTCAAAGGTGTGCACAGACATATAGACAGAAGAGTTGGTGGAGGATTGTTTTCCATGGGCTCGCAAATGAGATTTGAGCCCAGCAAAAGAAAGGCATGGTCAGTCGCGAACTGTGCACACAAAAAGGTCATTGTCATTCACCTTCTCGATCGTAACATTGTTCCTTAGATCTCTTTGGAGTCATACATGCGTTATCCTGGCCTCTTCAAATGCTTTCACTCCATATATACTTTGTGTATTTATAAATGGATATGTGTCAATATATATACATATTCCTTTTTGTATATGTGAATGTGTATGTATATACATATATACACACACACACACACATATATATATATATATATATATATATATATATATATATATATATATATATATATGCATGTATGTACATGTGCTCAGGTGTGGCTCAGCAGTAAGAAGTTTGCTTCAAAACCACATGGTTGCAGTTCTAGCCCACTGCATGGCAGCTTGCACAAGCGTTTTCTACTATAGCCCTTGGCCAACAAAAGGCTTGTAGGCAGAAACTGTTGTATTTGGGGATGGTCATGTTGCCAGTTTAGCCAATAAATATATATTTATATAGGTTATGAGCGATAGTGGTGTCAATTAGATCCAAAGGTTTCAGGTAATGCTGAATAAGTGCTATGGATAGACCACAGTTAAGCTCCAGGTTCGGTGGTCATGCGAATAAGGGGTCCAACGTGGGTCATATATCAGCATGTGAATATAAGGATTTACTTTTCGTAATGAGATAAAAAACCAAGGCTGTGTATATTATAGAACATTTATAAATAGAATGTCTTACAGTTGTTTCAAGGAAATTTATTATATCCCTTCATCGCAGACGGTGTGAGAGGATGATCAAGCAATAGTTAGTTTAGTTAAGATAGGAAATAGAGAGTGAATGTAGGGATATTGTATTTGTAAATCCATTGTTTAGGCAGAATGGTATACATATAAGTTTCCAATACCTTGTGTGTAAAGTCCAATTGTTTTTAAGATTGGTCGAT
>NC_142930.1:58995202-58997702 GCF_046866305.1 Octopus bimaculoides | reverse complement strand
GGTGGTGAGGCAAGACCTTCGTACATTGGGCCTCACCGAGGCGATGACTACGGACCGAGACCTTTGGAAATGGGCTGTGCGTGAGAAGACCCGGCAAGCCAAGTAAGATCGTTGCCAGTGCCCCTGGACTGGTTCTTGTGCGGGTGGCACATGAGATGCACCATTTTGAGCGTGGCCGTTGCCAGTACCGCCTGACTGGCTCCTGTAGGATTTTCGAGCGAGATCGTTGCCAGTGCCCCTGGACTGGCTTGTGCGGGTGGCACATAAAAGACACCATTTCGAGCGTGGCCGTTTTCGTGCGGGTGACACGTAAAAGCACCCACTACACTCTCTGAGTGGTTGGCGTTAGGAAGGGCATCCAGCTGTAGAAACTCTGCCAAGTCAGACTGGAGCCTGGTGTTGCCATCCGGTTTCACCAGTCCTCAGTCAAATCGTCCAACCCATGCTAGCATGGAAAGCGGACGTTAAACGATGATGATGATGATGTGTGTGTGTGTGTGTATATATATATGTATATATACATACATATGTATATATATAAATGAATATATATATATATGAATGTATATATATAAATGAATATAAATATATATGAATGTGTATATATATATATATAGATATATATATATATATACATACATATATATTTACATTCATAAATATATATATATATATATATATATATATATATATATATATATATATATATATATACATTCATATATATATATATATATATATATATATATATATATATATATACATATACATACATACATATATATTTACATTCATATATATATATATATATTTACATATATATATAAGGGCATAACTATACAAGAATGCCTCATGTAAACTACTGTAATAAACACATTTTCACCGAGTGCGAAGAAATGCAGCCTTCAAGGAAGCTAGCTTTTTAAAAACAGACTGAACTATAGATTGCCGATTTCGTGATCATTATAGTAATATATAATCGTCATTCGTCAGTATAGTATAGTCAAGACACAGAAAAATAAACAAAAAATTTATTTCACGATAACTGCTTGATAAATTCTTATATAAGAGTTTATCTTACTATTGTATTAATTATATATTTACATATGTATATGTATATATATATATATATAAATAAATATATGTATATTTATATGTGTGTGTGTATATATGTATATATATGTGTATGTATATATGTACATGTATATGTATATATATATTTTTGTATATATTATTTTATTTATGGGCCCTCTTAAAGCCTAGTGAGTCTCATAGGCCCGGTTTCTATGGCGTATGTGTTCCGCCCTAGCTGGATGGGATGCCAGTCCATCACAGCTTTACTCAAAAAACAGGAAGAACGAGTGAAAGAAAGTTGGTGCGAAAGAGTACAACAGGGTTCGCCACCAACCCCTGCTGGAGCCTCATGGAGCTTTGGGTGTTTTTGCTCGTGGTCTGGTAATCGAAACCGCGATCCTCCCACTGCGAGTCCACTGCCCTTACCATTGGGCCATTGTGCCTCCACTTTTATATATGTATATTTCTATAAATTATACATACATAAATATATATATATATATATATATATATATATATATATATATATATATATATATATATATATATATAGTTATTAATATTTCTAAGTCTCTCTAAAGGAGACTACGGCAGCGGTACTGGAAATTAATAGTTATCGCCAAGCCAACATGGCAGTCCCAAAATTAGGACGAAGGCTGCCGTGAATTAGCTCCAAGAAGCCATCGCCTCTAGCTAGCTATGTGACACACGAATGTAGATATATATGTGTTTATATTAAGAATCAGAAAATAGAGAAAACTTTATATCAAAAAACAAATTAGACTATGTCTGTAGATTATTTTTTTATACAAAACATGACATTTACATTTCTATGATATAGAAATCTTATGTCATGTTTTGCATTAAAAATTAATCTATGGATGTGGTCTAATTTGTTTGCTTGTTCATCATAGGTTTCTCCATTTTTCTGATTATTTAAATTTAATTCATGATAAACTTTTGTTTATTCCGTTGTTACCTGTACCCTACAAGCACAGTGTGCCCTTGTGCCCATGCCCAAGTATAGCACAAGTAACTGATAGCTATAGGAAATATACATATTTTTATCATTTAGTCGGATACTATAACAGCTAATTCTGCTTACCTATATACGTATATATATGTGCATGTGTGTGTGTGTATTTATATATATATGTGTATATATATATAAATATGATTGTGTATATATATATGAGTGTATGTATATCTATGTATGTATATATGTGTGTGTGTGTGTATATATATATGCATATATTTATATATGTGTGTATATGTATACATATATATGTGTGTGTGTGTATGTGTATTTATATATATGTATATACATGTGTATATATATATATATATATGTATATAGAAGTATATATATATATATATATATATATATATATAGTATGTTTTGCGTTCTTGTCCCAGTTTTTGTATT
>NC_142930.1:58988224-58990724 GCF_046866305.1 Octopus bimaculoides | reverse complement strand
ATATACATGTATGTATACACACACACACACACACACACATATATATATAATGATGATTGTGGTTATCCACTTGTAATCAGGGAAGACAATTGTTGCCCTTTAGGAACATTGTGTGCTCTAGTACTAACTAGAATTTTGCTTTTGTGACTCCATTGGTGGCGTAAGGGCCCTGCCCTTTATAAGCATACATGACTGCAGGCACTGCAAACCATCTTTTATCCATTCACTAAACTAGCAGTGGACTTTTGAGCAGCATGCTTGAATTCTGCATGGAAAATACGTACCTCTTTGAAAGTTTTGATCCCCTCCCCTCTTTAATCTGTTTCCCCATCTGAGAAATGCTGATATCTGAGATCATGCACCAGCACCTGTTACATTGTGCAGCACACCTTATTAGAATGAAGGGTAGTAGGATCCCTAAGCAGATGCTATATGGGGAACTTGTTACTGGAAAGAGATTCCCAGTAGAAACCAAGGACTGTGTCATGTCCTCATTAATGGCTTGTGATATGCAGAAGACTGACTGGGAGAGCAACGCCTGTCATACACATATGTATATATACATACATATAAGCATATATGTCTATATACACATACATATATGTGTTTATATATATGTGTGTTTATACCAGGACTAGAGAAGAAATTTCATGTGTAGAAGCAAGGTTTAGAATCGAAGTGCCTCAGCGTCATTGTTGCAAAACCCAAAGTCCTAGTAAGTAGGAAGGCGAACACATCACAAACCCCTTCAGGTAGATGGCCCTGCTTGATGTGTAGAAAAGGCATAAGATGTACCCAGTGTAAGCTATGAACGCATAAGAGCTGCAGCAACATCAAAGGAAGGTTAACCAGGAAGATAGCTTTTGTGTGCAGCAGATACACGAGCTACAAATATCACAGATGCTCAGAAAACTGATTACGTCACATGCCAAGAGGAGAAACTAGAAGTAGTTGATAGCTTCTGCTACCTAGGTGACCAAGTCTGATGTGGGGTTGGATGCTCAGAGAACATTGCCGCTAGAATAAGAATAGCCTGGGCAAAGTTCAGAAAGCTCCTACCTCTACTGGTGACAAAGGGCCTCTTGCTCAGAGTGAAAGGTAGGTTGTATGATGCATGTTTGCGAACTGCCATGCTACACAGCAGTAAAACATGGGTTGTGACTGCTGAAGACATGCGTAGACTCAACAGAAATGAAGCTAGTATGATCTGCTGGATGTTTAATGTCAGTGTGCACACATGACAAAGTGTAAGCACAATGAGAGAAATGTTTGGATATAAAGAAACATCAGATGTGGTGTGCAAGAGAGACAACTGCGCTGGTATTGTCATGTGCTTACGTATGGATGAGGAGAGCTGTGTGAAGAAGTGTCACTCCCTAACAGTGGAAGGAAGACATGGGATGAGGTGGTGAAGCATGACCTTTGTATGTTGGGCCTCATAGAGGCAATGACAAAAGACCAAAACCTCTGGAGATATGCTGTAATTGAGAAAACCCGACAAGGGAAATGAGACCACAGCCGTAGCCTACACTAGTGTTGCATAACCAGCCCATTTAAAAAGTACCTTTGAATCATCAGACGACATGCCGTGCTTGAGGAGACCTATTGAGTCAAGTAAATCAAAATCAAATCAAATCACAATCAAATGGATGGAAAAAGCACCATCCAAACGTGGACGGTGCCAGCTCCTCAACCCTGACTGACTCGTGTGCTGGTGGCACTTAAAGAGCACCTTCCAAACGTAGCCGATGCCAGTACCGCCTGACTGGCTCACGTGCCACTGGCACACAAAAAACAGCCACTACACTCTTGGAATGGTTGGCATCAGGAAGGGCATCCAGCTGTAGAAACATTGTCAGATCAGATTGGAGACTGGTGCCACCACCTGGCTTGCCAGTCCCCAGTGAAACCATCCAACCCATGCCAGCATGGAAAAACGGACGTTAAACAATGATGATATATACACACATACTTATATGTATATATACTCACACACATATATACTTATATATATATATATATATATATATATATATAAACATTTATATATATATATATATATGCATATATATATATAGAAATATATATATATATATATGTATATATGTGTATATACACATGTATACTTATATATATATATATATATATATATATATATATATATATATATATATATATATATATATATATACACACATGTATACTTATATATATATATATACATACATGTATACTTTGGTGCATCAGCATGGCCGCAGCTCTAAGCTGAAACTTAAAAAATATATATATATATATATATATATATATACATATACATATATGTATACATTTATATATACACATACATATGTATGTGTATACATTTACATATATATAAATATCTACTACATGTGTTGAAAATCGGTGTGTGTTTGTGGCGTTGTTAGCTAACTCCTCCTACATCATTTTATTGATTTCGATGAAACTTGACATGTGAGTAGAACTCATGCCTGTCATACAG
>NC_142930.1:58968224-58983224 GCF_046866305.1 Octopus bimaculoides | reverse complement strand
ATTTTCAGGACTAGTAGCAAATGATTTTTAGGGTTTTACTTACATGATCTTTGTGCATAGAGGGGTTGTAATCCAAAACTTTTTTTTTCATTTGTGTACTGATTCCATCCTTCTATTCTTGAAGCAGGTTATATGTTCATTCTAAAATGTATTCAAGGTCTATTTATCAAGACAGTGACTGTCTACGCTGCATATCAATGCTAGCTGTGAGTAGAAAGGTACAGGAGAAATCAAGGAACATTATCTGTGTAGAAATGGGTCTGCCTAGAAAAATAACAGCATAATTATTGTACTAAGAATACATTTATATGCACATAGTCATACATGTATACTCACATGCATTTCAATTTACAACAGGAAAAATGTATACAATGCAATAATAGTTATTAATTTCACACACAATAAAGAAAATGGAAATGTGACAAAGAGATAGAAAGAGATACCACTTTGAACCAGTGTGTTTGTATGTGTGGAATGGAACACAAAATGGGTATATTTCTTTTCCTTTATCTTGGTGTAGCTTTATATGTCTATGTATGTATGTATGTAAACATGTTTGTGTATACAGAATATTTACAACAATTCTAAAGGAATGTCATTAAATATGCATTGAAAATATGAAAGAAAAGTTTATTTGAAGTGAAGTGATGGGGGATGTAAGGTATTAAAAGATATAGATGTCAGATATAGTGATGATGCTTGGTTTGCGCGCGTGTGTGTTTGTGTGTAACTGGAATGGCTATATGGTTAGAAAGTTTGCTTCACAACTATATGAGTTCAAGTTTAGTCTCACCCTATGCATGGGTGATGCTTTAGTTAAGTGTCTTTTCTAGTAGCTTGTGCCTAACATCCCGAATGTAATGGTGGATGGAAAGTGTAAGACACCAGATTGTGTGTGTGTGTGTGTTATCATGTACACAGACAATAGGTGAGATCTAGTTATGCTCAGTGTAGAAAACATGTAGTGCTCAAATGAATTTGAACTTAAGCTCCAAGTTCTTCATTCAGAGCAAGGCCTTCATTACTTATCTCTTTCTGCTTTTCTGTGTGGTCAGCTGCTATCTAAAATTGATTTATTGCCTGCTTAGATAGCCTACTTAGACAGCCAGTGGCCTTTGCTTTCACTTGACTAATTTTATTTTCTCTCCTGCTCTCTCTCTTTCTTCCTTCCTTCCTACGTCAAAGAATTCCTCTTAGCTCTCCCTGCCTTTTGTTTCTTCTGTTGTACCTCTGCTCCTTCATTTCTATATCATAGTAATTCTCTTCTCTCTCCCTGCCTTTTGTTTTTCTTTCTCTCTTCCTTCCAGCCATTTATATCTGCTAACACCACTATATGAAGCACTTTTGCCAAAGGAACTAGACTTGTACTATCTCCATGTGACAGGTTCCTGGTTGCATATCTGTAGCTTTTTGGCATAAGGAATTGTATATCTTCTTTTGTTTTATTTCTTTTACTTGTTTCAGTCATTTGACTGTGGCCACGCTGGAGCACCGCCTTTTTTAATTGAAGAAATCAACCCCTCATTCTTTGTAAGCTTGGTGCTTATTATATTGGTCTCTTTTGCCAAACCACTAAGTTACGGGGACGTAAACACACCAACATCGGTTGTCCAGCTATGGTGTGGGGGGATAACACAGACACAAACACACACACACACACACACACACACACACACACACATATATATATGACAGGCTTATCTACTATGTAGATAAAAGTGTATGTGATTACGTATATGTGTTTAGCCCAGAAAGGCTCTGAAATGGTGCATCTTCAAGAAAAATGAATTTGATTTTTGAAATCTGCATCCCAAAATAATGATAAAAAAATATGATTTGCTACAAGAAATAACTCAACTTGTCAATCTCTATATGTATTTATCATCTTCTTGACATTCACTCTCTTGGTGTATGTATTAATTCTCAGGGATAGCTTTCACTTTGTTTAAAATCTCATCTAACGTTTACTTTCATTTTATTATACACAGCTTATCAAGCAAAAAATCCTTAGCTTCCAAATCTTGATTTCTGATTGGGTAAAAATGATCAAACTTTAAACTTCTATAACACCATTTAAAAATTTTACTGGAATAAATGAATCACAAACTTAGATTCAGCGTGAAAAAGTACATCAATATAATAAATTTTTAAAATTTTGACTTAATTTTAAAATTTCAAAATCTGAGACAGCAACAGAAGAGATCTCTCTTTCACATGTTCTTATGGTAAACTTCCTCACTCTATAAAAATATATATCTCATGCTGAGTGTGTATGTATGTGTGTAAAGAATTCCACATCTTGTTATTTTTTTATGAGTAAATTTTTTCATATTGTAATTGGTTTATACATCAATAAAAAGTGTCCAAAACAGCTGTAGTGGACTGTAACCCATTTGTATTCTTTATATATATATATATAGTTATATATCTCTAGCCACACCATATATTATTTATTTATATATACATATATATATATATATATATATATACACACACACACTGTACCTTATTTATATATATACACATGCACACCGTATGTGTATATATATATATATGTGTGTGTGTGTGTGTGTATCTTACATATATACACATCGTATATTATTTAAATATTTATACATCTATGTGTATGTATATATATTTATATGTATATCATATATTATTTAAATATCTATACACGTGTGCACGCACACGCACACACACATCATAATCATCTAAGAATCCATAAGTTAGAAAAAGTACACACTGGTATATTCATCAAGAGAGCGGGGTATATTAATCAAAGTGTATACATAATGAAATATATATTGAAGTATATAGTATTATAGATTCATTGCAGCCTATCTTACCAATAACCAACTATTATATAACAGTGTTTATTAACCATGCTGTTATCTATTATTCCATTATCTAATACCTAGTGTGAAACTGACTGGTAAAATTGGCTGAACTAAATCTATAATACTGTATATTTCGATTAATATATTTTACTACACACACACATGCACATTATACATATATTAGATAGAGAGATAGTTTGGGAGCAGAATTGGCCCAGGCCATGTCTAGCTTAATAGCATCTCATGGGGATGAAGTTTAATGATGTTTCGTATTACAGACATTCTGTGGGCGTCATGACCCAATCAAGTTATTGTTTGCAGAGATATATCTGGGTGTAAGTGGTGTATCTGAAATTTGTTGGAGAATTTCATCCCAGGAATCATTTGAATGTTAAGAGAGTTTTCCTTTTTCTTCTGTGTCTTGGCATGATGTTAAAGAGAGCTGAGCTAGTTGAGATGAAATAGTTGTTCATGCTATTGGGTAATGTTGATGGTTTATTTTCCCCATCATGCTAATGATATAGCACTCACTGTGGCATTGAACCTGTTAAATATATATTTTTCTTCTCGTATGGTTGATCTTTGATGTGCTTCAATCTATATATTTTCTCCTGTGTGTAGAGACCATAGTGGACAGCAATAATCTAGGTGAGGACTGATGAAAATATAGAAAAGAATGATAAAGTCCTGAGAATCCAGAAGCACACCTTGGAGTCATGCCAAATTTGCCTTTTAAATAGGCACTTGAACTTAAGTTGTTGTCACTATTCATTCTGAGGTGATGCTGCAGGGATTTTGCTCAAGGGAACAGTATATGGGAGCCTTTTCACTGAAGTGGATTAATTAAAATTAACCCTTGTTTAGCTGTATATTGTTCCTACCACCCATTAGATAACAGCAAGCAGTTCTTGTTGGAGAACTGTCCTATCTCCTACCTCTAGAAGCTTAGAATTATTTGTGAAAGTTCTTATATTGCTGTGTTTGATGATATCAAAGACATCATCAATGTAAATAATGAACATGAGTAGGCCCAATACCTTAGATATGTTAGTTAAATGAAGGTTACATTGTTGTCAAGGGATCCCAAGTTAACTTGCAGGAGATTTGATCGAAAATGAGTGGGAAAATAAAATAAAAGTACTTTCCACTCATTTTCTGTCAAATCTCGTGCAAGTTAACTTGTGATCCCTTGACGAGTGTCACCTTTGACCTGATTAGTGTAAAGGTACCTTCGATCTGATAAGTAGCTAGTGGGTTACCCCTTGTTAAGGAATTATTACTTCCAAGGTTCTGCTAGTAAGGAAACATATGCAGACTGGATTTTACCTGCTCCATTCTCTCAGTTTAGATTATATATATATCTATATATTTATATATATCTATGCATAATTTATATAATTACATATATGTACATGTGTGAAATTTGACTTGTGACCTGTGTTGTTGCTGCTGTAGCCATCTGTGATTGTTTTCAACCTCCATTATGCATATATTACATTTATATATATATATATATATATATATATATATATATATATATTGATAAGAAGGACAACAAAAGAAAGAAAGAGACCTCAATATTATGTAAATAGAGAAATTTAACTGTGAAAATATGTGACACTTATTTGGTAGCCATGATAAAGGACAGGAATTTTCAATGGGCGGATAACTAAAGAGATGTTGACGTGGGCCCCCACCCCGGCATCCGAAACTCAGAGTTTTATCATGGCTACCGAATAAGTGTCACATATTTTTACAGATATATATATATATATAGGTTCCAAATTTTTGCACAAAGCCAGCGATTTCGGGAAAGGGGCACTCAGCTGGCTCTTATTTTAATGACCCCAAAAAGATGAAAGAAATACTTGACCTTGCTGGAATTTGAACTCAAAATGTGAAAGCAGATGAAATGCCACCAAGCATTTGCCTGGTGTGCTAATGATTCTGCCAGCTCACCGCCTCTCTCTCTCTCTCTCTCTCTCTCTCTCTCTCTGTATATATATATATATATATATATATATATATATATATATATTATGTATGATATATATGATAAGTATTATATACTGGATTGTCATATAAATTCATTTGTTTTGTTTTCCATCAACAGTTTTAACAAATCAGTCACATTTATTCTCTTTCATTGTTCATGACTTCTTTCCAGTATTCCACTACCTTTTCAGTACCTTGATGGTAGATATCAGTGGGTTTTGACTAGAATAATTCATTGAGCCATGTTTTCTGCTCTATTTTCTCACTCAACACAATACCTCACAGACTATTGGAGAGCAACTGCAATAATCTGAAAGTACCTTATTAGGAGGATACGATAGGTGGTAGAGATAGCATTTTTTATCAAAATAATGACAGCGAATGAGTGAGCATTTTGAATGTGAAAAAGTACTCTGTGATGCTGGTTGGGTCATTTCAGCTAGATTGCCTGTTGACTGACTATATCATAAGAGCATCAATTCTGCTAGGCAAATTCCCTAGTGAATTGCCACAAATTCAAGTGAACAAGTTTGTTCAATGAATTCACATTGAATTTCACCAGCACCTTAGGAACAAATTTCGCCAAACACTCTCCATAGGCACAAATCTTCTGTTAAAACGGAATGCATCGGTCCTGTGCTTATTTCTACTCCATGCATAATTTTCTTGATTGTTACACAATGTTTTCCCATAACTATTTGCTGAACTTTCTCAATCAGCTCTTTGTTTAAACTTGTGGATGGCCTTCTTGAGCATGCCTCACCCTTCACTGAGGTGTGGCCATGTTTGAATCAGTCTCCTTGGTCCGTGTTTTGTTCATGGCATCATTGTCAAAAGCTTGCTGAATCTTCTGAGTGGTTTGAGCTTGTGTATCACCAAGCTTTTGCCAAAGCTTGATGCAATATCCCTGCTCAGTGCATTTGGTGAAAATGAAAATCTGACAAGAGCACACTATCTGTCTGTACTCTAGATATAACTGCCAGAAACTCATGCCACCTACTGGTGTGAAAATTTTCGCACATGCACAGGAAGGATGGTGTCACCTCTCACTCAAAGGGTTTTGCCCATATGGTACTTTTTGAATGCACATTGTATATGTATATATATGTTTATGTGTGTGCTCATGTAAATCTGCAAGTATCTACACCCATGGAAAAACATGTACATGTGCTTATACCCACTCTCTGACCTTCATTTGCATATATTCACTCACACATGATTATATATAAATGAACACTCAGGTGAATACCAATATCCAATAACATGAATGCACACATTTGGATTCCCTTATAGATTTAGGTAATGTATACTAACATACCAACTACACCAATGTGCAAACTACCAAGTTGTGTTGAATAGACCTTATTTAAGTGTGCATTCAAATAATTCTTTGTTTTCTTTAATCATTGGGTTCTAATGAGACAACTTCTGGTGCTTTTATGTAATAGATATGATGTGTAAATTGGTTTCCAAGTTATTGAATGAATTGTGAACCATGCAATAAAAATTATACGTTAAACTCCTCTCACTTATATCATACATATATGCTTTGGCACTTTTTAAAGATGGTGTATATCTTGTCTAAACATGGTTTTACCAGTGCTTAAATAGATTAACTCAGTTTTCTTCCTTCGTATTAGAGCTGTAGATTTAGCTGATCCATTGCTCTTCACAGATACTGCTATAAGGTTATTAGTAGGATCATTCTCTGCACTCATCTATGGATGTTGGAATAATTATGCAGTTTTTTGATATCTTGACTACATGGTGTCAATAATAAGCAACTGGCATACCAAAAGCTGAGATGTTTATAATAAAAGCTCATATGGATGGGGGTGGAGTCCTGGGAAGAGGAAAATGAGAAAAAAAAAGAATGACAAAGTAAGGTGATGGTAGTTGGTTATTTATATATGTATACACACATGAATACACTTATATGTATACACACATGCATGCACTAGTCCACATTCACAAAGAAAAGAGAAACTACAAAGACATACACATATGCAGCATATCAGTATATACAAATAGCTATAGGCACAAATATAAACATATATAAACAAATATACATGGACACATACATACCTATACATGTATGTATATACATGTAAATATATACTCTGAGATATATATATGAGCAAATATATGAATATTTATCTACATACCCATTACACATGCATATATATGTATGCATAATTAAACATATGCACATATAAAAATATATGTATGTATGTATGTATATGTATATATATGCATATGTATATATATTATTTATATACGTCTATGTATATATGTATGTATATATGGATTTATACGTGTGTGTATATATGTATATATATGTGTGTATATATATATATGTACATCTATATGTATGTATGTATACAAATATATATTTGTGTGTATATATGTATATACATGTATATATATATATGTGTATATATATATAGCTATATGCTTATATGTATATGCATATACATATATGTATATATATATATATATGTATATATATTTATGTATATATACACGTGTATATATATATGTGTATATATGCATGTATATATACTTGTATATATATATATATATATATATATATATATATATATACATGTATATATATGTGTGTGTGTATATATATATATATATATACCTGTATGTATATGTAGTATAAAATATATGTATATATATATATATATACCTGTATATATGTAGTATGAAATATATGTATATGTATGTATGCATATATATGTGTGTGTGTATATATGTATATATATATATATATATATTTATTTATTTATTTATACATATATTTATGTATACATATATATGTATGTATATATATGTATACATATATGTATACATATATATGTATATGTATATAGCTTATAGTAGCGACTCCATCTCAGAATATCTTAAGAAGGAATTGTATTCCGAAATATCATCGGACTATGGATAACTAAATTACAACAGGTGTATAGTCCATTGTTTGGGATTATAGTGCATTGAAAACTTTTTTCTTTACATACAATACTCTCATATCTGTATGTATATATGTATGTATGTATGTATGTATGTATATATATGTGTACATATGTATATATATATATATATATATGTGTATGTATATATATGTATATATATATGTGTATGTATATATATATGTATACATATATATGTATATATGTATGTATATATATGTATATATGTATGTATATATATATGTATGTATATATATGTATATATGTATGTATATATATCAATGTATATATATGTATAATATATATGTATATATATGTGCATGTATCTATATGTGTGTGTGTATATATATATATATATATATATACATGTTTATATATATGCATATGTTTATATGTATACATATGTATATATATATATATATATATATATATATATATATATATATATATATATATATATACATATATAATATATATATATTATATATACATATATCTTATATATATATATATGAGTTGTGAAGTATACTAATCTCATCTAGATCCCTGCATTTTCACGTAGTAGTAACTTAGTGGAATAATATGAAAATCCGGTGTTTGCATATAGTAGTAAAATTAGGTGTAAAGTCTGCTGGGCAACCTTATAATGTTAAAGTAGGTGTAGACCTGGAGGCTAGAAAAGGTGATGTTCCTTACAAAATTTGCAGTTACTGCACATAGTGTATGATAGGATCTGTTGCATAAGAATTAGTGTTTGTAGCAGTGTAAGTTGTTACATAATTTATATATATTTTTCATAATGAGTTACCTAACAAGGGAAAATCAAGTTCTTTTAGAAAATACCAATAATTACAAATGAGGAGGGATTAATTCATAATATGAATTGGGAAATAGGATATGTATTGATGAATGGTGTTTTGTAATTTATGTTTACACCTTCCAACAAGATTCTGCTCCGTCCCATAAGGTTAGGACAACCCAAATATGGATCATCAAATCTGTTAATAATGTCCTTACTGTACTTGTTTGTTCTAAACTTTTCAATGCATAAAGCGCACCTATTATTATAGCTACTATTGGTTTTTGTACATTGAATGATTGACCGTTTGATATTGTAGTCAACTAAGTCCTTTAAATTCCAAATTGTTTTATGTAAAGCTGTGTTAACAGCCTTAGCTTTGCTCCTAAGGATCATATGTGAGCATGTAATATAGATTTGGTGTCACTTACGTGTAGCACCTATGTTAATATATCTATCCTGATTCGTAGTCAGTAAACATAGAAAGTCAATGTTGTTCATTAAGCACCTGTTATCTAATGGAATGTGGAGGGACATTTACAATTACACAATCTGTTGAGGGTCCACACAGTGTGAATTTCAGGCTGCTGTGCACAGGGCTATTACCACCGCCACTAAACAAATCACTAATCTTATCAGTGGCAGGGTTGGTAGGATTACCAATGTTGTAGTAAGTCCAGCTAATGCTGCTGATAGGGAACTAACATCAGCAGCTAAATGTAAACTGAAGGAATGACAAATGGTTATGCAGAGACCCGAATGAGGTTCCAGCACTCATGTATCCTAAGTTCCCAGCAAATGTAATGATTCTGAGAGTCACCAGCTATGGAGGTGCTGTCATGCATCCTCACTTTTTTTTCACAAGGTTTAAAAGTCAATGCAACTGTCTACAGAGGTGTTGGAGAAAGTTGTGAAGCTCTGGATTGACAAAGTCTGCAATGGAAGACTACACCTTCCAACAAGATTCTGGATATGTGCCAATTTCCATGTCCTCCAAGAAAACATGGCCTCCTATCTCACCCGACCTCAATCTACTGTACGGGTCATAGTCAAGATAGAGAGATCATTTTCTTTTTACCTCTCTCTTAGTTAAGTATACCTGTTGCTTTGCTACTCTCTAACCATTTGGTATTGCTCCTTATGGCCATTTTCCTTCCAAGTTTTCCAAGCCTGTCTTTTAGTATTTACCATCCTGTCAACCATATCACATTTGCATCATATTTGATCATAGAAATTTACAGATTTTGTCTATGCTACAAGTATCTAAATTATCCTTTCTATAGTCATATGCATCAGTTAGAATTTTTATAAATCTGTTCTCAATTGTGGGATTTTTAATATCTACATCTTCCTTTTCCTTATTATCTTTTGTTACTGTCTTCCTAGCTCTGACTCTGAAGTCACTAATCTATATTGTATAGTGCATTCTTTTCTAGGAAAGTAGCTCTTCTCTTCTGCTTCCTGTTGAAAATATAATCTAACTTGTGCAATTGCTGTGTAGATGTTGAGATAGTTGACTGACTTCCTAGAGTGTGAATTGCAAATTATTATTTAGTCATTTGCATCACAGAACTTCAGACACTTTATGGCCTCATTTCAAGCACCATTTCCATAATCCCATATACGTCATGGAAGCAATCAACATATCATCCAACATGTCAATTATAGTCACTAGCTACTATGATGAAGACGCTATCAATCATCAATGAGGTATTCTGCAGAAGTGTCATATAGAAACTGTTCTTCAGTTGATCCCGCCACTGGGACATATGTAGAGACAACTGTTGCTATTATATTGTCTATAATTAGTCTCATCTTAATTACTCTATTACTCTATAACCTCAGTTACTTCTTTTCTTCAGCTATTTCTATGCTAACAGTATGCCTACTCCATCCTTGGTGTCATTGCTCACTTAGAGGAATGTGTATTGCTGTTTCTTACTTCTGAGGATTTAAATTGACGATACCTTTTATCTTAATGCTTACACACAGCACAAATCCACTCTTTGCAGTGCCAACATTTCCACAATATCACCAGGCCTACCATACATCTGCGCTACCTTTGTAGTAGCAGCCCTAAAGGTTTAAAATCAACAAAAAGAGGCATTCATTTTCAGGGGGAAGTTGTGTCATAGTACCCAACAAAATCTTATGTGTCACTTGCATTAAGAGAACAATCAAGTGATGGCATTGCTTCAAATTGAGTTGCAGCCATCATATTATCATCATTTAATGTCCATTTTCTATGCTGGCATGGGTTGGACAGTTTGATAAGATCTGGCAAACCAGAGGACTGTGCCAAGCTCTAGTGTCTGTTCTGGGATAGTTTCTATGGCCCTTCCTAAAATCTACCACTTCTTAGAATGTACCTGGTGCTTTTTTTTTTTTTTTTGTGGCACCAACAGCTGTAGGGCCACCAAGTAACTTGCAAGACAAAACAGTGTCCTCTCAACCAGTGAAGGTGGAATTGTGCCAATTTATGTGAGATTAAAAGAATAATAGTTGGATAGAGATAGTTCTTCCTGTAGAAGAGATACAAGGATATCTTAACTGGAGAATAAAGGAGAGAAAGAGAGACTTAGAAAGACAGAGATGGGGTGTGTGAAAGAGATAGTTTTCTTTGTCTCTCTCCTTCTCCAACTATTTAATATATAGGTGTGTGTAGACTATATATTTATATATATATATATATATATATATATATATATATATATATAGAGAGAGAGAGAGAGAGAGACTATAAACACAAACACATATATACGTGTGTGTACGTATTATGTATACATACATGTGTATATATATGTATGCGTTTGGGTGTATATGTAATTATGTATATATACATAGGTGTATTTATACATGTGTCTATATATGTATGTGTGCATACAAATGTACAGTCTTCCTTATATAAGCATGTATATATATACTGTACATTTGTGAGCTTGTCTTTATTTTATGCCTGAATGTGGGATTGCATGAGTACATCTCATAAAAGACACTTTATATGGTATCTTTTATTTTTTTAAACCCTTATCTCTTTGATACTTTTTTCAATTTCATTACCTTATGGTAATAATACTCATCACCTATGAAATCCACACAAGCATTTATACAGATATGAATATGACCTTTTTTAAAATTACACACACCGTTCTACTTCACTGGAGTTTCGTGTAGTGGTAGTATATGCTTGGCCATTTCTTACATCCACTCCCGCCTTCAAAATTGTATGTATTTTTTTTTTCCAGTTTTTCTCGTTGAATTCTTTACAAGAATAAACTTTATAAGCAACAGATAGATAAGTACCCAACTAGAAGGACACTGAACATCTATGTAGCACCTTAGAGTTATGTATTATTCATTTGGTGAGTCTCTTGACACATGTAGTACAAAACTACCCACTCTATTCCTTTCATTCACAGGTTAATTATCAGCAACTTTTGTAGTGGCAGTCATCTTATTGGAATATCTAATTCAATATGGGATAAAGTGTATAATTGAATAATAAACTGTATTGATTGATTATTATCTACTTTGCGTTGTCTATGCAATTGTCTGTACCATGACCATACTGGATCTTGCTAATGTATTATATATATGTGTGTGTGTGTGTGTGTAATATACATATGAAATTTAGCTTTGTATCTCGTGTATAGCAAGACACCTGGGCGTGTCCCTCTATCTCACTTTAGCCTCTCAACTCTTGGAAAAGAATCATCACCCCTCTCAACTCTCAAATATCCCATTCCCCATTAAGTCAAGAAGGCTTCTTCCCTTTTCTCTTCTACTCTTTTCTTGTCTTGCAAGTTACTTGGTGACATTCTTAGTACTGGTGGTACGAGAAAGCACCATGTGCACTCTGTAAAGTGGTTGGCATTAGGTAGGGCATCCAGCTGAGGAAACCATGCCAAATCTGATATTGGAGTTTGATGCAACCTTACGATTTTCTAGCTAATGTCAAACCATCCAACCCAAACAGCATGGAAAATGGATGTTAAATAATTTTGATAAAGTTGATGTGTGTATGTATATATAAAATGCAAAGCAAAATAAAGATTGCTTATTTAGTTATGCCATCTTACATGCATTTCACAAACAAAAAGTGGTTATCAGCTTTATAACAAAATATTTAATCAAATCTGTATATCAAATGTTCAGAGATACATAGCACACACCCTACATATGTCTGTTGATATGACACCACAAATGGAATGTTTTAAATTATGTAACTGCTAACCATCTATTGTTAAGATGCATGTAAATTAGGGTAATTAAATATCTTCTAACAATATTTCTAGGTTGGTTTTGTGTACATACTCTGTCATATATGCTATTGCTGATACCAACTAAATAATACATCAACTATAACACCAGTATTCTTCAGTTTCCCTGATTACAGAAATATTCATGGAGTTCTAAATATTGGTTCTTCGTTGTGCAGTTTATATTTTACATTGCACTGTAAAGATATAATTATATACATTTGTATATGGATATGCATATATGTATCTATACATATAAAGGTGTATATGTGTGTGGATCTATGTATGCGTGTGTGTATGTATTATACTCTGTGTGTGTGTGTATATATATATAATCATATATGTAAAGGTATATATTTATATTTGTAAATGTTTCTATTTATGGATAGGTGTCTATATGTATGTGAACATACACACGTATGTATATATGCAAATACATGTTTACATAAATGTATATTCTGTATGTGTAAAAAGAAAAAGAAACAGCTGTTTATGTGTGTGTGTGTGTATATATATCTGCATGTTTGTGTGTGTGTCTATATATATATATATATATATATATAATTATAAACTACGGTTTAAACAATAAATTACCTGCCTCTGGATGCCCTCTACCCAAGACGGTTCCCGTACAGGTGATCCCCAGGAGTGCCTCCGGATCTAAACATCCCCTGGTTGCTTGGATGCTTCAGACTACCCCTGAAGGATTGAGGCAAGCCTATCATTTACCTATATATATATATATATATATATATATCCATATATATAATGGAGGGAGATGAAAATCATCCCAGCAGCAGCTAGGTAAAACTGGCAGATTCATTTTGGCATTGCTGGGCCTTATCAATGGTGTGTATTCACAGTCATGTACATATTTAGAGGAAATTTGCCATCTCCAATGTAAAGGGACCATAAAATAGAGTATTCACTGGTATTTCAAATAGTTGCCCAGCTGAATATAAATCTATTATATGCAATAGAACCAGCATTTAAATGAAATAGCTGTGTAACATAGTCAATTTATATACCTTTTTGAAAAACAGGTTGCTGTGATATTCATCCAGAGATAATATCTCTTACGAACATGCTGTTTTTGAAAACAGTACATATATAAACAAACTTGTGAAGTGTCGAATGTGTTGGTATTGTACAGACAAGAGAGTAAATTTCGAATACAGTATAGCTGTGAAAACAGCAGGGAAAGATGGATATTTACCCTTATAATATGGAAAAATGTTGCCAGCGGGCAACTATAAGAATTGAACCATGTACCTCTCAGGTACAGGTTGAGTGCTTTACCATTAAGCTAAATGGCCCCTGACAACAATTACCATCAATTTTAATAATGAATACTAGCTTTTCCTTATATATATATATATATATATATATATATATATATCAGAAACATCAAATTACTTCTACACATGTGGCTGGCTATTAGTTTATGCCATTGATGAGGCTTACCAAAACAAAAATGCATCTAGTCCAACAGTTTAATGTTTCGAAACTGATTAATGCAGCTAAGTTTGCCTCTCCAGAGTCACCTGTGCAATAATGCTGAAAGGCCTCAAGTCGAAGACAACCTTTTTTTAGTATCTTATATGATAAGGTATTCTATGTGATAGGAAAATTTCCAGCTGAAATGGACTTCAATTGCAACACATGAATATGCTTTTTGTATCTGCAACAAAAACAAACAAGTTATTTGCTGGCTTTAAAAGCCATTACAGGTTCTATGGTCACTGGAAAAAGGGGAAAAACACTCATAAGTATGATAATTAGTCAATGATGGTCAAACTCCTCTAATGATTGACAGCCATCATATATGGGGAACAGCTTTTCTTTTATGTATGTTTAATTGGATACACAAATGTGTTCAAGTTTTAGGATTTTCATATTTTTCTATTAGCTTTTTACAGTTGATTACATACAGTATCTTATGCACATACCCACTTATTCACTCTTTCTCTGGATTACTTATATTAGCCTCTTCATCACCACTATTCTCACATTTTCCAACTGGTTTAGCCCTATATCTCCTTTGCAGCAAGACCTTTGTTCCTGTCCCTTTATCATAATTTAACATGTCATCTGGTATAAAGCCACCTCCTTCAACACTACACTGTTTCTAGAAC